>NC_137506.1:18528276-18638276 GCF_041902795.1 Electrophorus electricus
TCCAACACTGAGGTATCTGCCACCCAAGGCTCTGGCAGGCTGTTGCACCATTTGGATTTTCCAACAGCTCGACAAGGCCAGCAACAAGATTAACCACTGATCAAGTGTTACTATAAAAGAGTCACTTCCACTGCTTCTGCAGGGTGGGCATATGCAGTACCGGTCACCCACATTACTTCTCCATACCCAGTCTTAGCATATGGCCACAGGCCACCTACCTTTGCGCCTGACGATGAACTCAAACTTTGCTGGGACTAATGAGTCCAGACTGACGTTGAGCAGGTCCACGCCAGCCTCCTGTAGACCTGGCAGCAGTCTGGCAAGGTTCATGCCATTGGTAGTCACAGCAATGGTCTTCAGACCCTCCAACTTCCTCATTTCCGCTAGAGACAATAGACATCCTTATTTAATAATATGATAAAAGTGCTTTATTAAGAAAATCCATATTTTTAGGAAATTTTTTTTTAACCACATTTAAATAAAAAGAACAAAATTAAAGACTGCATCATCTGTTAAAGTCATGATTGTTGACCAATCAGATCAAGGCTTAATAACCGCAGAAATTGTGTGCACCTCCACAAACATTAAGTCTGAACAGAGTCTCAATTTATAGCGCCACACCATTATGCTCAGCTCTCCTAGCATTACAATTACTACTCTATTACCACACAACTGAAGAGTGTAACAAGATTCAACAGAATTCTTGTGCTTCAAGAACATGCCAGAGCTAGACAAATGGAATCTTTATTAAACGTTATTTTATACCATGTTAGAAATTGTTTATCTTTTTAGTCCAACATGGTCACCAAGTCACAATTTTAACAAAACACAGCAGAAATGGTCCAACCCTACTGGTAGTTTCTTTGGCTTACCAATGATGTGGAGGATATCAGGACGTATAAGGGGCTCTCCTCCAGTTAGTCGGATCTTCCGCACACCTTCCCGCACGAAGAGTCGAGCCAGAGTAAGCACCTCCTCTGTGGACAAGAGCTGAGCTCGAGGACTCAGCGTTACTCCCTCTTCCGGCATGCAGTACTGACCTGAGGGCAAACAGTGTCTCTGTACTTATACACACCTACCTAATAACAGTCTAATGTGCAAGATCATCTTTCAGAATGGATAATCCATGTTTTTAAAACTGATATCAGTCAACACAAACTGGAGACACAATGCCTTAAATGCCTTTCTCATTAAAACACTACAGTGCATCCACATGGTAAAACCAGAAAAGCAGTACATTATGTACTAATTTTTCTACACTGCTTGTTGTTAGAAGATTTGCTTTTTTCAGTCTAAATCACAGGTTGCAGCAAGAGTCTATTTGGTGAGGACATTCCTTCGTGTCCCTTCACAAAGCATGTAGGACCAATACTGGCACTCACAGCGCAGGTTGCATTTTTCGGTAAGGGAAATTCGCAGGTACGTGTGCCTTCGCCCAAAAGTGTCAGTGAGGGATTCAGAGAACGGCGCAACGTCCTTCGAAATCCATCCGGGCCCGGTTGCCACACTGAATTCCTGAACGCAAAGGACAACAAAGAATAGCAGGACACAACAGTGGTAAAATAAAGTCTTGGACTGTATGCGAGCAGCACCACCATGCCCTCTGCTTTATGGTCCAGATCAAATGCCCACACATATATAGCTGCGTAACAGAACTTTAAATTGGTTAAAAGTGAAAATAACCATGCAAATTATGCTAACTCTAGGTCCTATTAATGAATAGTAGTATGTGATAAAATAAACTGGATACATTTTAATAACAGGAATTGCACTTTTGGAGACACATTTGACACTTTTCACATGTATAACAACATAAATGTACTGTCTTTGACAGTAATAAAGAAACTCATTTTAGTGCATCCTTTGTACCTGTGTCTTTTTGCATTGGGCATTTATGCACTGGGTGGGGAAAAGAAAAGGGGGGAGAGAAAAAAAAAGCAAAAAAAAGCACACACATTGTGATAGAAACCTACCAGATAAAAATGGTATCAACACATTCTACAAACTGAAGAAAGAAAGGGAATAAAGAAAAAATATTGCAACAAAGACACTGTAAAATCTACGTTAACAAAGACACTGTAAAATCTACGTTAACAAAGACACTGTAAAATCTACGATAACAAAGACACTAAAATCTACGTTAAACCAAACAATGTTTCTGTGGCCAACTGAGGGAGAGATGGACAGAATTGTAAAAAAAATAATAAAAATAAAAAATCAATCTTTTGGAATATTGCAAACAATTCACAGGTGGATTTTATTTTGCTTTAGAGAAACACATACAGATTTTCCAAAAGCTAAATTATACTGCTTGTGTAGCATGACCTACATATCAAGCTGACATACATATCAAACTCACAGAGATGCATTACATGGTTGGTGGGCCATCGCAAAATGCTGTAATCTAACCACAGGGTAATGTGCCATATTTTCCCTCAGGCCCAGAAGTCTTATATTTGTGGTACTTTGTACTTTTCTCTCAAAATTCTGTGTACTTTACTACAATTCTGAATATCTCTACATCTCTTACTACAATAAACTGCACTCACTTGGAATCTTCTTCAGATTTCTTATATATGTATGCGTGTTACACATTGCAATCCTTTTCAGAGTCTATAATAAATAGATAATAGTGCATTATAAATAGTGTATATATTTCTACTGTTTGCCTATTTATATTGATCTTATTCTTCTCAGATTTACTTTTTTGAATATGTTACTACGTTGTATTACTGCTGCTAAATATAAATTTCCCAAATGGAATTTTCCAAATGGAAATCTATGAAGTGTTATCTTCTAACTTGGCTAGTAGTTGACTTCATGCAACACATGGGTCCCTAAATCTGCTCCTAAAGATTTATTGCCTGAAAGATGCTAGTTCCAAACCTCAGTCTAACACACCTGACTCTTAACATTTAGAACCATATGAGGACGTAGCTGTGCAGGGCAGTATCTAAATTAAACAGTGTACAGAACCCCAGGAAAAGGGCCCCTGCCACAGGGGGTCTAGTACTTCTGCACGGAAATAGGTGCATGGCTGGATCCACTTCAATAATTTCATAGCATTGCTTAGTTCTTCCCATTTTACAGTCTATAAGTTCAAAGTTACAACTTGTGTTTCTTTCCTCTGAGTGCCAGTGAATAACATGGGTTTCTCTTTCCTCATATAAAGCTGACAAAAACAAGCATAAAAGTGAGCATATAAAAGGTTCGTGCAAAGGCTGTGAGTTTCAGCAGATAACCCTTGAAATCCTGGATCAATGTTAGAGTCAGAGAGGGGACATCTTTGACCTTTAGCCTTTGATTGAGCAATTACATGTGTTCACTTCAGAACAATGCACAGTGGTCCAGGCCAGATCATCATGTTTCAAAAAGTGTCTAATGTGCATTAGCTGTTCTAATTTCTAAGTCTCATGTTTCTTTTTTTTTTTTTTTTTTTTTTTTTAACACAGTAGTTATTCTTCAGCAGATGAGGTCTGTGCTTGGACATATTAAACTTGGCACATGAGCAATGTTCTGGTCAGCCTTGAAAGATTTGTTAAAATTCAAGATTATTGTTAGCAGTTACATACATTTTAAAACTTTAATTGTAACAAACATTCACAAAACTTAAGTGTGCCTCTTGCCTACTGCCTGAACTATCTACACGTATGACTAACCTGCTCTGGACTAACTTGCCATGCACTTTGTGAAATATTTAACATATTAAACTGTGTCCTCAAAGTCGTTAGGAGGGAACCTCTCATGAAGAATCTTCGTCATTAAAGTGTTATGGAAATTTATGATCATACTTCTACGAGGCCTAAATTAACCTAAACAGGATAGAATTAGGCAAGTCAAAAGCAGTATGAGGGCGCACAATGCGAAATTGTAACCAGCCAAATTCTGTTGTCACTTATAAAGCATGCAAAAGCTCTAGAGCTTTACTTTTTACCTGTGCAGGTTGCGAAGTTGATGCGGCGTCGGTGTAAGGAGATGTAATTGAGTCGACCAATGCCAGCGGTTCTGTTCTATTTTCTTCTTTGGTTGCACTTGAATACCATCTCTGTGGTTTGCATGCCTTGTCTCGAATTGGCGGTTTCAAAATCCGCGAGGGCAAGGCCCTAGCGGCGTGTGTCTTTAAGATAAGACGGCAGCATTTGCTACTGTGCAAGGCCATTGCATACAGAGTATTTCCAGTTCAGCAATGACAAGCACGTTCCTTACGCCAGCTGAAGCTCCTCTACACTTGAGCAACACAGTACTGATTTGCTTTTACTCCTACGACACTGGAAGAGGTGTATCTTTATTCAACCAATCAGCTTGCTGAAACTGTGCATTGTGGGAAATGTAGTGCACTATCTAAATGGGCAACCAGTATTGACATTTTAGCAGAGCTCCAAGCAGATCTAAAAATCCTAATCAAACAAATTGAAACGTTAAAAATAGACAGTACTAACAGTTTATTCTGAGATATACAGACATTGGCATTTGAACTAGACTATGTGATACAATTAGTAGAAAAGTCGCTTTCTGAATAACCTATATCAGACAGACCACTCTATGAAATATAAATAATACAGCCTGTAACGCTCAACATGATAGTTGTACTCTGACCTTTCGTCTAAATTTAGTTAGTTGCTTACTATTAGCTCCATGTCCCCATCTCTGGTTGTACTTCATGACTTTTAACATTCATCTGGACTCTGTTTCCTCCATATTTGTTGATTTTATGCCATTGCTTAGCTGATACAGTTGAACACAAAACATTGTTTTTCTACCCACAGGCATGGCCATATTCTAGATTGAATCTTCTCTACTGGTTGTAAATGCTGTTTCTGGTGTATTTATTTGTATTTCAAATCATAAATTTCAGCCACTCTTTGTCTTCCTAATTCTAAGTCTTTAGAAAGTTTCCAACAACCATCTGCTATAGATTATGTGTCTTTCTAAGCCCATCTTAACTCCTTCTTTCTCTAAGGTCACCATGCATTGCTCTTCTGTCTCCCTCTATAATGAATGTGTCTCTGTTGCTCTCTAGCTCCTCTGAAGACCAGAACTGTTCTCAGAGGTTTACTACTGAGCTCCTTGCTATGAAAACCACTGGCAGACGTCTTGAGTGTCTTCATAAGAAACTGGATTGCATGTGCATTCCTTTGCGTTCTTGGATCAATTTATGATCTGAAATACTAATACATACACCAGAAACAGCTCTGTGAAATTTGGTGCAGGATCGGTGATGATCTGGGGGTGTTTCAGAAAGGCTGGAACCAGGCAGATTCATCTTTGTGAAGGACACATGAATCAAGCCACTTACAAAACGGTGCTGGAAGAAAACTTGCTTCCTTCTACTCTGACAATGTTCCCCAACTCTGCTGATTGTTTTTTTTTCCAACAGGACAATGCTCCATGTCACACAGCCAGGTCAATCAAAGTGTGGAAGAGGGACCACCAGATCAAGACCCTATCATGGCCAGCCCAATCTCCAAACCTGAACCCCATTGAAAACCTCCGGAATGTGATCAAGAGGAAGATGGATGGTCACAAGCCATCAAACAAAGCCGAGCTCCTGGCATTTCTGTTCCAGGAGTGGCATAAAGTTACCCAACAGCAATTTGAAAGACTGGTTGAAAACATGCCAAGATGCATGAAAGCCATGATCAGTGTTATTCCACCAAATATTGATTTCTAGACTCATCCTAAGTTGAAATATTAGTATTGTGTTGTTTATAAATGAATATGAGCTTGTTTTCTTTGCATTATTTGTGGTCTGAAATTTCTGTAACTGTTTTGTTATTTTGACCATTAGTCATTTTCATAAAAAAAAGATGCTCTAAAATACAATATTTTTATCTGGAATTTAGAAGAAATATTTATTGAATAAAACAAAACTGCTCAGCCTGGTCAAACACATACCTATCAATTGATAATTTTGTAGTGGTCTTTTTTTTTTCTGGAGCTGTGTTTTTTTGAGGTTGTTGTTGTTTTGTTTTGTTTTTCCCATTAGCAAAATTATTTGACTTCAAATTTACATTCAACAAGCAAACCTCTGACATCTAAATTTGGAAGTAGGTGGAGGCTCGATTGCATTCTGTTGTATTGTTATTACCCAGTAATGTCACATAATAGATATTTAAGCAATATCACACAAGAGGGAGCCCTGTTATACTGAATATCATCATCATCATTATCACTGCTGTCAGCATTATAATCAGCATTTTCTCTGCTGCAGGTCTAACACTTAGCAACACTTATTTGTATCATGGTACAACACACAGGAATGGCTAGAACATTCTTTGGTGATTAATCATTTACAGTCATCTCATGATACTTACAGTCACAGGTCAGTCCATGGGTTGAGCCTGTCTGTGATTTCTGTGAATTTTATTTTTTTTAATTTTTGAACAGTCAGTGCAGTTTAATTCAGTGCTATTACTGAAATAACCTAATTTAAAATGTACAATTACAACAATTTGATTGTATTAAAGGGTAGCTAACATTTGCCTTCCCAGATAGGGCAGAAAGCCTGTCCAACAAAGTTACTCTGGGGCTGCTTAAGTTCCTGTAGCAATAGCCTATCTGATTTTTGTCCTGTAGAGCCTGATTGCATCTACAAGATAATTTCCAAATTTGAACCTTCGTCATGTCAACTTTATCACTGCTAAAGGTGTGTGTCTCTATTATTTGAACTCCTGTCTCTCAAATCATTAATCATCTTCCTTGTGCTCTGAAAACCGCTGCTGTCACCCCTATCAAACTTGGCTTTGACAATTCAGCTATGGAAAATGTTATAGCCCTTTCTTACCTTTTCCAATCTTTTGTCTTTAAACTTCTTGAGTGAGATGCTGCATCCCAGCTTCAAGACTTTCTGAAATCCAGTAACATTTTAAAAAATTCAGTCAGGTTTTCACTCCTATCAGAGTACTGAGACAGCTCTTGTCTACGCTGTAAATGATGTGTCCTCTATTTGCCTCCCCTTTGACCTTAGCACAGATTTTGGTATGGTCAGTCATAACATTCTCATTTCTCAGCTGCTAGAAAAAAACATGGGCGCATAAGGAAATATATATTTTTAAATAAATAAATAAATATATATATATATATATATATTTTTTTTTTTTCAATGTATGTACAATATATGTATAATATGTATATATACACAATGTACAATGTATATATGGATATGTGTGTATGTACACAATGTACAATTCCAGCTTACAAATTTACAGATTTACAGTCACATGGTGGTGGTGGTCCCCACAGTTTATCAGTTTCCCTGATTCAGGGCCCAAATGGCCTGTGGGAAGAAGCTCCTCTTCCGTCTCTCTCTATTGGTCTTCAGGGAGCGAAAGCGCTTCCCTGACCTCAACAGAGAGAAGAGCCTATTGTTGGGATGGGTGGGGTCCTTCACAACCCTCTTGGCCTTGGTCTGGCACCGCTTGTAATAGATGGTCTGCAGGTCAAGAAGTTCCGTATGAGTGATGCGCTCTGCTGAACGTACCACCCTTTGGAGTGCTTGTCTGTCCTGCTTGGTGCTATTCCCAGTCCAGACTGTGATGTTCCCCGTGAGGATGCTCTCGATAGTGCAGGTGTAGAAGTTCAAGTTTCAATTTTCAAGTTTGGTTTATTTGTCACATACATAGTCATACACAGTATAATTCGCAGTGAAATGGTTTGAGAGTGCCATTTCACTGCAGTGCCATTTCACTGCAGTTCCGCAGTACTGCAGTCTGAAGTCTCTTAGGCATCTGAGGTGGTAAAGATGCTGACGAGCCTTCTTTGCCAGGGAGTTGGTGTGGCGGGACCAGGACAGGTCCTGCGAGATGTGAACTCCAAGGTACCTGAAACTATCTACTCTCTCCACTGTGGTTCCATTGATCCTAACAGGTTGGTAGTGCTGCTCCTGCTTCTTGCTGCAGTCCACAATCAGCTCCTGTGTCTGGCTGACGTTTAGGAGGAGATTATTTTCCTGGCACCAGTTTTCCAGGTGTTTACTCTCCTCCAGGTAGGCCCTCTCATCATTGTCCGAGATCAGGCCCATGACGACGGTATCGTCAGCAAACTTGACAATGATGGTGGCTGTGCAGTCGTAGGTGTACAGTGAGTAGAGAAAGGGGGCTTAGGACACAACCCTAAGGATCTCCAGCGCTGAGGGTGAGGGTGGATGAGACACAGTTGCCCACCCGTACTGATTGTGGTCTGTCTGTTAGGAAGTTGGAGATCCAGTCGCACAAGGATGTATGCAGTTCTAGATCCTCCAACTTAGCAGTGAGTAGGGAGGGGATGATATTGTTAAATACTGTAGTCGACAAACAGCATTTTAACATAATTACCCCTCCCTTTGTCCAGGTGGGTCAGATTGCATCATCAGTGGAGCGGTTGTGGCGGTATGCAAACTGCAGCGGGTCGGTGAATACCGGGGCTAGCTGGTATGCGCAGGCTTTGAGGACTCTCCCGCCGATACCGTCTGGTCCCCTTCCTAGTATTCACCCTTTTAAACACTCTCCTCACGTCACTCTCCGTGATGATGAGGGGGCGCTGTTCTATGGTGGGCTCTGCGCATGCGCCGTTGGCTGCGCCGATAACAGCATTTACGTTGTTAGCGTTAGCGCTGTTAGTATTAGCGCTGCTAGATGTAGCCTCGAAGCGAGCGAACAACGTGTTTAGCTCATTCGCCAGAGACTCATCCGCGCTCATCAGTCCAGAGGGTGGGCTCCTGTAGTCCGTGATCGTCCGTAGTCCCTGCCACGAGGATCTATAGCCACTCTGCTGGAACTGTGTCTCTAGTTTGGGTCCTATTTAGGTGTTAATTTGAATCCATTGGGAGGCACAAATCTAACACTAATCCTATTCCTCAGGGTGTCCCCCCCCCATGCTTTGTTTTCAGCCCTTTGTTGTTAATCATCTACACCCTGCCCCTTGAAAACATCATTAATCACCACGGCCTCAAATTTTATTGCTATGCTGATGATATTCAAATTCACCTTAACATTATTTCCTCATGTGGCTGGTAAAGCATTAACTGTCTTCGGGGAGGCGCTATTCAGTTCCTGGTGCATTGCTTTCCAGTCACCTGATTACATTGTTAATTAGAGGGGTGTAGTATTGTATAAATGGCCCTGGGCAAAGTTAGTGAAGTATTCACACCTGAAAAGCTTCCTTGCCTGTTACAGTAAGAATGTTGTGTTTTGAAAGTGTCAGGCATTATAACTGTCATCAAGGCAACCAGTTCTATTCTGACTGCAATGTTGTTGCAGGTATATGGCTATTTAGAGTATGAATGATTCACATCTTTTTAGTTCACGGCTATTTCACTTGTCCTGCTTGATTACAGTTATGCTAAGTATTTGTTTGCCGTGTTACCCACTAGAGAGCTCTCACTGTATTTTGAAATTGTCACAGTGGCATAATCTGCTATGAATTTTCTTGTTATCATAAATGTAATTATTGGCTTCATTATATATTTATTACCCTAAATTTCTGATTTTAAAATATATTAACCTTCGCTTCTCCACCACGTCTGCTCACAATTGTTACATTTTGGCTGGACATACCAGGTAAAGAATTATGACGTGCGTTCCATTGTTTCTGTTCTCTTTTTAAATGTATTACTAAAATTGTTTGTTTTAGAAGTCTGTGTTGGTTGCTGTGTTTATAATGAAGGCAAAACAGCAAGGGAAGTAACTGGATTGAGACTACCCATAAAACATGGCTCCGGATGTCACCCATCTGGATAATTCTTTTGGTGTGTAAGTGGTAAGGTTGATGCTCATAACTTAATCAGGTAAGATTAAATACAACAACTGCGGGAAATGGTAGCCCAGCTGAAAGCTGATCATGAATGATTGAGGCAGGAACACGGGGCAGTGGCAGTTCCTAGTGCAGTTCCTGCTAGCTCCTCCTGCTAATGCAAAGAGATCAGAATGACTAGGGAGTTTGTAGCGTTTTCCATACATAGTCTCTATTTGGATAGACCAGCAAGGTAGATAAAATCACTCAGTTTCAAGTGAAAATCGTACATTAGAACACCCCACTTCATTCTTTTCAAACGAGCTCATTTTCGGCCACGCACCTGTCTGAGTTGTCTGCGCTACACTAGCTGACTCAGTGGGGTCCAGAGGCTTCTCTGTGCACAGCCGCCCAGCTAGCGTCTACCAGAGTGTGAAGCGTTCAAGGACATTTGCAAGTTGTAGCTACAAAAAATAACCTGGGTTACACAGTCCCGCTCTAAACATGCATGCGTCTCTGTATCAGCCACACGCATGCATGCATCAGTTACACCCTTGGCTGTACACTTTTAAGTTCAGGCCTGGCTTTTGTTCAAGCTCTCTGTCTTTCTGTGTCACCCTCTCTCAACTGCTCTGTTCTCATTTTCACATGGTCACGTTCACCTGTGTAAAGAAAAATATTTTCCAATCTCCAAGGAAATTTCTTAAAATCTTACATTTTCATGTATTCACTTGCACCACAGCATAGAGTAATAAACAGTACAAGAACTCATTGAGTCAGTAAACAGGCAATGCAGCAAATAATACAGTATACTACACAAACAAGCTACGCAAGACAATAAACAGTAACACTGTTTTTAATATAACGTTAGATGTTTAATGGCGTCTGTATAGGTTATGCTGTAAAGAGTAATAACAGTGTGGCTTCTAAATATGATCTAATGTCTATGCAGTAAAGTGAGTGGAGCAGGTAAAGATCAAGAGTACGAGTCTGTCCTGAACTGGCCATTAGACAGATCTGATGACCGGTGGGAAGTAACTGCTCATGTCCTCTGCAATCTGAAGATAATTTTAATAAAGGGGATCAATACTGAAGGTTATGAAGGAAGCATAATTAAACACGGAGAGCCTTCTTTAGTAGTCAAACCGATTGAGAGTGTAGCCTTAAGTAATATTTTACAGAGATTAGATTTAATCTAAAGAGTAATCAAAAGAAACTGTGTGACAAACTGAGGGTCAGAGTCCAATGCAGTTTTAACATGTTCGGTGTCGTTGTTGTCAGGTTTTTAATGGAAAAAATCAATACAAAACACCAAGCTAAGAATCCTGCCATCATATTTAGGCAGTGAGGCTTACAGTAGTTCTAGTGGCTGGCCTCTTGTGAGTACAGGGAAAGAGGCAGTAGATACAAGACAAAAACATCAAGAAAGATATCAATGCAGATAAGGACTTTAATAAAAGATAGCTGAAGATATGAATTAGACCTGTTTAAGAAATGTTTCATTTGGTTATCAAGATGCTGTATGCCTCTCCCAAATAAGCAGTTCTCACTAATTATGATAAATAATTATTTTCACTCCAGTGTGGAATTAAGCAAGGTTGCTATATTAAACCCCTTTTGTTCAGTTTGGCACTAGAACCTCTTGCCATAAGCACGAGGAGCCATCGTGATATCGAGCACCACAATCAGAAATACTGAGTCCAAATTTTAATATTATAAGCAGATGATCTGCTCTTGTAAATATCAAACCCTGCCTCCTCCTCACCCCCACTTAGTTTATTTAACTTATTTATCAAATGTATCAAAACATTGCCCTTTAGTTTATAATTAATTCATGCGTGTTAGGCTGAATATCCCAAACAACCCCAAGGATATATTTAAAGTAAATTTTGGTGATTTACTGAACGAGCCAAAGAAGAAAAAGAAAATTGGAGAACTGTACCATTGTAATTAATAGGTCATGACAATGCAATACAAGTGTTTTCTCTTCCCTGATTCCAGTGACACTTTATTCTGAGTGTTGGAGTCCATGTATGTAGATATACCTGAGAAGTCACTGAACATGTAACAGGTATAGTACAGGCCAACTTATCATATTCAACAAGCTGTTATAGACATGCTGTTGACAACATTTGGTTATGGTTAGGTTCAGGATCAGGGCCAGTGTGAGGGTTAGGATTAGGTTTTGGGTTGGGGTTAAATTTGGGGTTAGGATTATGTTTTAGTTTGAGTTTAAGATTATTTGGGTTGGTCTGACATCTGACCCTTGAACTGTTCCACTTGTGAATAAACTTGACTGCAATTGTATTCAACCCCTCCTCGGATTCCTTCATTACAATATTAAAGAAGCTCTGTCAATAGTTTATTAATGATCTGTGAAGGACAGTTTCAAAATAAAGTACTACCCAGATGGACAGACTTTACCAGTCTTAAATCACAGCAGTATTCTAGGTTGCATATTCTGACACAGACCTAGAAATCTTTTCTAGAGGACTGATTATATTATGTATATAATATTTATTTACATATTCATATATTTTTAACCTTTTGCTGCTATGTTGCTTACTTGGTCTTTCATTGAGGCTGAGCATTACAGCCACCATGCCATATCTTTCGTTTGTTTTGGTATTTGCACCACCTACAAAAAAAAATTGACTTTATCTTTGGGGTGATGTATCCAACAAACGATTATTACTTTTGTAGTTTTTGTTCATGTTCTGTAACATACTGCACATCTGCCCTGCCTATGATTTCTTACTAGAAATGGAACCACAACAGGCAGGTATAAAGGCTGTGTGGATGCATGAAAGAACAAAACTGAATAGGTTGGATATCTACAGGGACCAAGGTGAAGTTACCTAGATAGTTTGCATTGCATGAGAAAAATCTGACCAACTCTGTAGCTGTCAAAGCAGAGAACGTGGATACAAGTTAGATCAACTTGATCCCCTAAAAGATCAATGTGATTTTAAAAGTTAGTATAGAATAAGGTGATAAGGAGAATATGGCACAACACACAAGGATTGTTTAAGAAACGTCTGATAAAATGATATGCAAAAGCAATACAATGCAATATTATTTTTAACAGAACATTTTAAAGGCTCTTCGTCTACTCACATTGCTCAGTACTGCCCTCTAGTGTACAAACAGCAAAATAGCCTTCCAATAAAAAGCAGAAATGGAAAATAAAATGCAATGGTGGTTTGCTTGTGATAGCTAGAATCATTACTTTTATATTGATACATTTCTTATTGATTAATGTGAAACCTTACTAAAGGAAATTCAATTATATAAGACACGGCCATTATATAAGACATGGTTAACGCTACTTTGGCAAGGTTAGGATATTATGGGCGCTTGATAGCCCTACAGTCAAAATGGTGTGCACATGTAGTGGTCTACCATTACTGACTTTACACCATGGTTTTGCTCCTTCTCCACAATTTTACAAGCCAACACATTTCATACATCAGCAAACAGAATTCTTCATTAGATCACAAACCTCTTAGCACAAAACCACAGTAAGAATAGGAAATGGAGACCATGTTATTGCATTACATTTAACATGGACTGCTTATCTCATTACTTTTTACTGCTATTGAGTAAGGCATTATTGTTAAAATTTGTTTTATTTATTTATTGTTAAGGGATTCAAACTATTGTCTTGGCGAGAAATGATGTTCAAGGATTAAATATCCAGTTTAGTTTGAAATCCTTTTTTTTTTTCCCCCTAAATGAATGCACAAACATTCTGCTGGGAATTTTGGAAGCTCAATTATTGAATCATATCCCTGCATGGTGTCATGCAAGCTAAATGTAAAATTGGCACCACTGTTTGGAAAGGAAGGAAATCTATGAGGAAGGAAATCTGTTAGTCATTCTGCTGTATAGTGAATAGTCATCATTATGATTGACCACACTTGCCAATGGTCTGTAATAACAGGGCTCATAATCATTCCTTTGTGTAACCTATGGCATTCCAATACAATATGTGCTTCATAGCGTGTTATTTTATGCAGTGTCACAAGATGGCAGTGCATGTTAACAGGCTGTTTTGTTGAGGTCATGCCACGCTAATGTAAGGCTTATTGTAAGTGCAATGCAGAGGGTATGTCTTCAGCAGGTTCATTTTAACGATCAGTAAAATTTCTCATTTTCTTAAGATAACATCTTACGTTTTGAGCTTCGCCTGGCATGTGAATATGTTTCTAGTCTGCTTCCTTCTTCTCTGTGCTAATAAGAAGACTACTGTTATCCATATCTAAAAGGTTATCCATATCTATATCTAAAAAAGTATTTTAAAGGGCAAACATAGTTTTCAAAAACATGGTCAAAATGCCAGCCAGCCAACAGTATATTTTTACATTTGAATGTCTCCAACTGCAGATTCACACTTGCTTTTTTTTTCTTTTTCAGGACTCTGTGCATTAATCAGTAGTCAGTAAATATATGGTTGCTGCTTTATGTACTGGTTCATTTACTGTTCTAAAAATCTAAACACTTAAAAAAAAATAAATAAATTATATATATATATATATATATATATATATATATATATATATATATATATATATATATATATATATATAAATAAATAAATAAATACAACATTCAAATTCATGATATTCCTTCTGGCCAGTATTTGAGCACATCTGTTAGCCTTTGTTTTGTGTAATCTCACTTTGAAAGCTTACAACAGTCTTAGCATACAGCAGCGACTATGCCAAATGGATGTCCTTGTGCCCTAACAGAATGACCTGACTGTTTTGCACAAAAGTCATTTTCTCTGAAGTACTTCCTAACTGCTGACTGCATTTGTTAATATTCATGTTACTCATTTTATTATTGTACCTTTGGGCTACATCTGAGCATGAAATTGTGTAAGATGTGAATCCCTAATCATAGACCAGATTCAGTGCAAAAAATACAACAACCAGTATGCAGGATTTCTTTATGCACAGATGTGGAAGGAAAGAAAGAACGAAAGAAGCCACAAAATCAAACTTTTTAATATTTATTTGAAAGTAAGACATTTTCACAACAGACACATACAGCTCCAAACACAACTGTAAAAGCTTTGAATGATTTCAAAATAGATTTCACTCCAAACAACAACATGTCAACTTAGTAAATAATCATGATTTATTACATAATTTGATCAAGTGAAATACTGTTATCCATTTATGTTCATAAAAATGACATATCAGGTTCCAAATGCACCTTGCCCACCAGTTCTGTTTGTGGGTATTTGTAGAGTCAGAGGTCTTCCACCATGCGCCTAACATTCGTGTGTATCATTTGGCCAGATGTAAATGTTCAATTTTACAAGATCTTCACAATGCACTATGTCTAAATATTTACATCTATATAAATCCATGTCTCTTACTGTGTTTCTGTGGCATGCTTAAAACCCCAAATTGCTTGGGCTATAATTAAATCATGAAAATAAGCAAGAGTCCAATATCCAAGCTCACAGATTTCTGTATACATGAAGCCCTGTAGATTTAGTTTCAAATAGCAAGCATTTGTGATGTATAGATGTATCTGATTTCCTTCGTACAAAAAAAAGAGGCATGTTTGTATTTTTTTTTACCACTATCTATTGCCAATTTCTTGATATTAAGTAGTGCAGGTTTGCATACAACTATGTCAAACTCAATGACAAAATAGAGGCACTACTGAGGGTGATGGAGTGTTATTGCCTGCAGGAGACTGTCAGTGAATGGCTCAGCCATGGATGTGAATGGTGCAATCAGCCAAGCGCAGAGAGAGTTAAGAGAAACAGAGAAGTAGTAAACTCTAACAATCATGAGATACCCACCAACATAACCAAGCTCTGTGGACAAGCAAAGTACAACTATCAAGAATACCATTTGCATGTTTTATTATAATCCATTTAAATAACCAAAAGGAACAAACACTGACATACATATTGCTGTTTTTGTTGTCATTTTCTGTCCTTAAACAGTTTAAGCAATTACAAAAGAGAAAATATTGTTTGGAAAGCAGGACAAGTACACAGGATTTCTAGATGGCTTGCTTAAAGATTTCTAGGATTCAAAGACAGACGGACCGGGTACAACTCGCAGTCTTCACACACTTTCTTTTTTGGTATTAGAGTGATTTCTCCACTGAACGCCTTAAATCTTTCTCTCATTCTAAACATACATCGCATTTCTTTTACAGCTCCTTAGCAGATATGAAAATTCCTGACAGAAATAAGTGACAACGAATATTCCTTCAAATCTTCAAATAGAAGCAGCGTTATTCCTTTCTCATTTGCTGCATCCAGCACAACAAAGCTGAACTTCAGGCTCACGACATGGCAAAGACAACAGAGTTCTCCGCGCTATCCCGTCCGTATCCCAAAGGAATGTTTGAAGTAAACAGTTCATTCAGAAATATTGCAACTGTGATCCTTTCTTCACAATAGGCCCTCTTAATCATTCACAAGTGTCTCAATATCACTTTGTGATTCCTCATAGGCTTTCAGCCTGCACGTTCAACAGTAAGAGGAATGCCAAGCGACTTAATCAGAGTTCAGTAAGAAAGTGCAGCTGGTCTCGTGTCTGGCAGTCAAGGCTCAGCCAGTGTTGGAGGGAGAAGTGCCCATTTGGCTTGGCGACGTTTCAGTTCAAACTCTACAAGTCTGAAAAAAGGACATCTATTGATCAAGCCATAAAAGTATATTATAAAAGTTGTACATAGTCATCATCGTTTCCATTTTAATACCACAGTGTCTGCCCAAGAAAAAGCAGTATAGCCATGTAAAGGGTTGGCGGCTGAACCTAATATGGCTAGAGGATCCTCAGGTATCTCACCTGTGTTGTGACAAGATTGATGCGATGTGTGCAATTGCTTTTACTAATGCTTGTGTGGCTCATTCACACAGACAAAAATCCCTGACAATAAATTCAATGAAGTGTGTTCTTTAATAAACATAGCAAAAAATAATGTAGAAGTTTGCAACATGGTTTTTGTGCCAGGTATAGGTAAAGTTAAAGAGGTCAGCCTTTAATAATACATGTTTGTTTCTTCTTTCTTTGAGACACTGAGGAATTTTCAGGCTCAACCAGTGAACCCTTGACATGATTTTAAACAGCAGGACACAATATACAATTGGACAATTTTCACACAGGTCATAAATACAAGAGGCGGTTAATGTAAATGTTAAGCTGGCTTTGAGCACATCCACCTAACTTTGTAGTTTTCTGATTCCAGACTCCCAGTACCAAACAAGGATGTGACTTCCCATATAGCCCTAATTCCTTGTACTGTCCAAATCATTAGTTAGTAAGCCGGAAACGGTTTTCAGAACTGCTGTCAAATGGTTTTATTGAGTGCTCACTGTGTAATGCTGTGAGCATGGCTGAAATATCTCTTGATTCTTAGGTTTTCAGTCCAAGCATGTTGTTCTTTTTGTAGTTGAAATGGCGATTGAAAATTTCCACTTGAACAACACAAACAAAAACAACAACAAAAAAAAAAAAAAAAAGAGAGAGAGAGAGAAAGAAAACTCCCTTCTGAAACGTTTAAATAAAACGAGCACATTAGCCCTTGAGGGTTCTCGGCTTTGTAGAGATGAGGTCCTGGGTCAGTCCCAGCCAGCCACGCTCTGGGGGATTTTGTGACAAGAAGGCATGCCGCTGGGCTGGGTCTCAGAGAGCCAGCAGGGTGGGGGAGTTCAGGGAGTCTGATGACTGGTCCCCGCTGCTACTGCTCCGCCGGTGGGCCTTGGAGCACGACTCCGAAGAAGGTGAGGGGCTCTCTGGCTCCAGCATGCTGGGATAGGTGAAGATGAGGCTGGGGTTGCTGGGGGTGGACACGGGTGTTGAGGCGGCAACCACGGGTGTGTTGAGGCTGTCACCATCCGAGCAGTACATGCCGGGGCCGAGGCAGATGGGCTTGATTACGGAGTGCTGACCCTTGCCCTGGTTGCCACCCTCATCATCCTCCAAGGGCTCCTGCTTCACCACGACCGGATTGAGGGCGTTGAGCGGGGCCCGTGGTCCCAGGGCCGAGCGCATGGTGAGGGGGAGCGGGGCACACTGCTCAGGCAGAGAGCCCTGGTGACGCTCCTCCGGGGGCAGTTTGCACATAGGGTTGTGGGCTACCAGCATGAATTCCAGCTTGTCTTTCTCTTTCTGCAGGGTCTCGATCTCTTTCTGCAGGTCGGCCTTTTCCTCCTCCAGCTTCTCTGTCTCCTTCAAACACACAAGCAGCCCAAAAAATGACAGGACTGAAAACCAAACATCAAAAAATCACTTAGTCTTACAATATAAAAGCTTAACAATATGAAGTGTTTTCTGTGCTTGTAATGCTAGTTGCTATGCACACTGTCTACAGTGACAGTGTATGCATATTTGTAGTATTCCACTTGAAATTTTGTAAAAGATGCATGAGAGTGAGGCAAACAACATCTTCATGGCATCTTCTCATAGCCCTGTCCCCGCTTCAAAGTTTTTAGTGCCATATATAGCACTACCTTTTCCAAAGATCCTTGTACTGTCCTATCCAATCAACCATGGCTGCTTTTGGTCCTCGCATGCATTTTAAGTTAACACCTCCAATTCTTTAACTAACTATATGATGGGTTTTCATGCATAACTATTTTGCCCCAGCCAAGGGGGTGTGATGGGGGTGACTGGGCTAACAAGACCCAGACAACATGGCTAGATGACCAGATATAACTCACTGTCTGAGTGCTTTGAATTCGTACTACTGGTATGAGGAAAAAGCAAACCAAAATCAAAAGGAGCCCCCCTCCCACAATTACAAAGAAAGAGAAAGAATGCATCAGTTTCAGAGCTCTATGACAGCCCCTTATTTGGTGAAGTGTGAAGGAATGAAGGAGGAAGGAGTGGCAGATAGCACTGCGTGGGGTGTCATGTGCGGTTTCCTCTTCACCCGATATCAGACAGTCCGTCTCATGCCCACGCCCTGCAGCACATTCCTCCCTCGTGGTTCTGGACTGACAGCTTGAGAGACACCATTGTGGTGCTAATTAGTTCAATTACAGCCCATATAGTCTGGGAGAGGGGGCATTCCCATGTACTGGCAGACAACATTGGTCTTTTGTAGCTACATTAGCAAAATAAGCTCTGTAGCTGCCTCCAACCTCAAGGATTCAAGCGAGAGCAACTTAGAAGTACATGGGCTAGCAATGTTACCTCTCTCTCTTATCTACAGTTTACAATAAGTAGTTTACAAATCATGCTGAAAAAGGCCAGATGGGTTCAATGGGGGGGGTTAATGTAATTTTTTTAACCTAAAAATATCAACACCAGTGCTGCCTTCTGGTGCATGCTCTCCTGTGTGCTGGATGTGGACCCAACATATGCATGTTTTTGTGTTGAGTGGGGAACTCACTCCTTGCAGCATCTCGGTCAGCTCTCTTCTGCGGTTACGGCACTTGGCAGCGGCCAACTTGTTCCTCTCTCGCCTCACTCTCCTCTTCTCCTCTTCCTCTGGCGTCAGCTGTAAGCACAGTGGGAACAATGAGAGGTCATACAGCACCAACACCCACATCTAACCATCTGCATTAACTTTAGCATCAATGCCTGTGCACTAAGTACATTTATGTGCATTGTCATATATGTGGTGCTGTATACGTCATGCAGCATTCTATCTACGTACTGGAAGAAGACCAGCGAGGTGCCCACCTGCTCATCTCTTTTGCGCCGCCCACGAGCATCGCCGATCGAGCGGATGACCCCAGGCCGCGCTAGGGTGGTGTGGCCCATGAGGTTGGGGCCACTCGACACGGACAGGCCGTATGGGTGCGAGCGTGAGTATGGGTTAGACATGGAGGTAATGACTGTGGGTTGCACCATCCACTGCAGGTCCTGGCTGGTGGTTATGGCGTTAATGGTGGGGATGAAGGCACTGCTGGAACCGGGCATATCGACTCTGTACTTCTGCAGAAAATGAGAAAGCCCATGAGGAGGAGGGGGGGGGTGCAAGAATGGAGAAATGGAGAAAGAAACATAAGAGGGTGATGAGAACTGGGGTTTGTCCCCCATGCTCGGTTTAGTTAGATGTGGGGATGGCTCTCTCACAGGGCTCCCACAGTTGCCTGAACCACTTGGAGATGAACCACTACTTGTGGAAAGGGTCCCTTTAAATGACTTTGCCATATGGCACAAACTTTCTTTTTGATTTCCATACAATTGAACTTGATTCTTGTGTTCCTGCATATCTTAAGACATACACCATTTAGCTTATCTGTTTTATGCACTCGCATCATCAAGGAGTAATGAATCACTTTTTGCAGCATCTCAGACTGCAGTCCCTCCTCTGCATACCCCCATAGCGATGTTGTGACATGTGGTGAATCATGGGAAAGCCCACACTGCTTCCTAATGCTTCTCCATTGGGGTTAACATGATGGACTTTGTGACACAGTGGGCCACACAGTTACTGGTGTGTGGAATCTACAAACTTTCTTTTTTCTTTTACTAGTGTACGAATTATTTCTTTACACACACACACGCACACGCGTGTTAGGATTCTCACAAAATGAAATATGAAAATAGTTAGGAAAAACACTGAAACTCTGTTAGCATGAATCATGATGCTGCTACACAGTATTCACATATTATTTCTGTTCCTTTATAAATGTGTAACACGTGAACCTATCACTTTTGCTCATTATTTGAGTAAGTCTGCATCCTGAATTTGATACTTTTCCCTTATTAGTGCCAGAGAATAGGCATGTCTTATTGTCCTATGTTACTAAAGTAACGCTCAGTAATTGTATTTACTCATTATTCATTAACTAGTGAAGTTATTTTGAAAAATTGATTAATACGTAACACTGCAGAAAAAAGTTGGTAGAGTTGGTAGCTGCTTATCTGACGCTGAGTCATGCTATGGGTGTGTCGTTGCGTTAAATTACAGAGTTTATGCCAGTAAGTCGGGAAGTGTATTATATTTAGAGATGGGGTCAGGATCGGATCCGGTGCCAACACATTCCTTCGGCAAAGCCAAGGCAGTAGTGAAAATTCTCTTGCTTTCACACATCCCAAAAGGAATGGTAACAGAAAGGTGATTTAGCAACATTTACGGCAAGTCCGCGTGTGTTGTGAAGTCATTTCTGGAAGCACAAAAAGATGGACCCACTCCAAGCCAGTGTCTATGATGGTCAGTAGAAGTATGTTTATTTAGCAGGCTTCCAGGAAGGAATAAAAGGTAACTCGAGCAAACAGAGGTTCTGCTCACGATGAACATGAACATAAGATCATAAGGGTTGGTTTAAAAACATTGTATCCAAAAATCAACAAGTGTAGACATTTATTGATAACCTATATTTTCCTGAGATCGTGCGTTATTGGTTATGCTTCCGTCTTTTGCTGTCAGTGTGGTGTCCCGTTTTAAGTATACAAAGAATGTCACGCAAAAGTGAATACGCACGCCAACTCCAACTACTGACAACGCAGCTGCTGTTTTCCGGAAACGAATCCCATTTTCCTTCCAAATCCTAGCCAAGTCTGAACTTTCTTTCAAGCTTTCTAGTTCTTTTAACTCTCATCAGTAGAGCATTTAGCCAGCAACGTGCTGCAGTTTTTCAGGAACTGACTTGGAAATCCTCCAGAGTTTCTTAAAAGTCCTTCGTACCTCCAGACGCTTAAGAGTATTTGAAAATCGAACAACCTATTGTATGTCCTGAGTCAGCCTATGCAAGAATAAAATATTGTTTGTATTGCGTCCGTCTGTATAAAGAAACATTGTTTTGTATAAGCGGAAAAGTCGCTTACATATTCCGATAATATAGACTGGGGGAGTGGAGAGTTTCTAGACGCTCCAGGTATGATATGAGATTAAAACAGCAGTGTGTTGAGAACAACCTGTTGATTATGTCTCAGTGCGCACAGTGCCGTCTGTGTTCAAGGCGCCCCGGAGTGGCTAAATTGGGGTATAAATACCAAAGGCCTGACGTGAAACTGACACAAGAGCAGCTTTCCCCTTTCCCTTTCTTTCTGACTGTAAAGCAAAACCAACGTATTTTATAAACAGCAGGTTTTTGGTGATGAAGACTGTAAATATTAGGAAACAATTACAATACTTGTACATTAATCCTTATTAATCAAGATTTTAAAATCTGTTGAACCTTTGAAAACACGAACGTTCCAAAATAGCCACGATCCCTAAAGCCAGGATAGCTTCCTATTCGTGCGCAACAGCCTCTTTAACATGGTTAAGATTCAAGTTCAAATAAGCAAAAATCCATTTTATACAAAACTTCAAATTAGCTATTAAATTTCATTTTACACAGACAGTAGTGCTGGAATTCCATGTATCCGTCGTATTACGATTTGGCATTGGCTACGCTCCGCTTACTTCTTGCAACTGTAAGGGCTTTGTGGTCTTTATTTATCGCGGGTACGTGAGTTCGCAGAGGTGTAAGGCCACAGCCAAATTACCTGGAATATTATTTCGGATATAATTCACAATATTAGCTATAGTACCGGAAGTCTAGAGCATCCTGTGGTCACTATGTGCGCAGTCTATGTGGGCCAGCTTCAGATTTACGCACAACACCCACGCTTCTACTGCAGCCTCACTTGATGGCATCTCTCCGCACCCTCGTCCAAGGAAACATGCGATCGCCAACAGGCACGTTCAGTATAACAAGTCTACGAGACCGGCCATATTATTTATTATACCAACAGTCCAAATTTATTCACACGATATGTAAGATGGATCCCTTAAAAATAAATAAATAAATAAATATTTAAAAAGATCCGTTCAAAGAGATGAAAATGTGAGTTTTGAATACAAGTTATGCGTAATTCTGTCATCGTGGTTGTATTTCGTGTAGGCCTATGGCATCTAAACGTTTTAATTACATGCTGTATCGTCAATAGTTATAATTATATCAATATATACACAACTCCCGCGTCTGTTAACAGCGCCCAGATGTCTTACAAGTAGTGGTTAATAACTAGAAATATAAGAGCAAGGTTTGTCTGCTCTAGTTAACCTTGCTTTGACTTCCTTTAGTTACATACCAGTAACATTGCAATATTTTTTTTTCAGCCAAGGGTGAATTAAACTCGACAAAGAATACTGAAACTGTCTATATCCCTAGCAGCTGAGAAAGAAAACAGACCATTTGCATGGCTTGGACCCTTAATTACTTACGGAGAACCGTAAAGATCTCAGTGAAGCCCACTGTTTCTCATTACGTGGGGTAATTCGAGATTACCTGATAGCTTGAGGCAGAGATCGGACTGCCGATTGTACTGCTCCCACTTGTGAACGACTCCGGTTGTGCCGGGGAAGCGCTACTGCCGCGGGACGACGTGTCGTAGTTCCCGGAGTAGTCCTGGTACATGATCCAGGGAAAAAGGGAAATTTCAGAGGTTGGTAGTGAGGTCCGACACGTTTAGAGTGTCTTCTTTGGGGAAAAGCACTTCCAAGCAAAGCCACAGTTGATCTCCTTAGCGTGAGCTAAGGTTAATTAAAATTAGGTTAATATCCAAATAATTATATATGGACAAACAGGTCTATCAAATCCGGGTCCTAGGAACGACTTAAATTATATTTTATAACCAGAGAACACCCTTGCAAGTGTTCATTTAGTCCAATAAATAGGTTTTGATTAAAGATGTTTCCCGTTGCAAAGCTAGTGAATAACACTTAAATTGTTCTAAAAGAATCAACTGAAATGAAAATGTCTCTTGTGCACCTACTTTCTGTAATGAACTCAGTACTCGCGCAGCTTAGTCCCGTTTTGCCCGTACAAATGACTCACAGGAGCGACTTGTAGTTTGTAGGTTTTTTTTTTTTTTTTTTTTTTTTTTTTTTTTTTTTTTTTTTTTGGCGACCAACTTCACTTCTGCTAGCTCGCTCTATCTAGTTTTGCCGGTCACACCGATGGCTGATGACTCACTTCAATGGCACTACTGTGCTTTGCAACTGCTTATCAACGCCAACTACGTCTACAAGCAAGAGGTCTTAACCAATCTTACACAAACATAGGGGTGTAAGATCACGAGTAAGATAAGAAACTATGATTAATCGAATGCAATTTTTTATTGACCATGTCAAAAAATACAAATAAGCTACACATGCAAAGAGTATCAAAACATAATATTAGTTAAGTGCGATTCATCTTCATTCCGAACAGCTCGGCATGTCCCTTTGTCTCGTTTGGTGTCGACCATTGACGTAGGTTTCCAAAAATGGGCAGTTGCGTCAAGCAGACGCGCATGGGTTTCCTTGGTAAAGGCATGGTAGAGGCGCATCAGGGATTCCCTCCCTCTTTCCGCACATTCAACTTCCTCCCAATGTGGACTGGTCAAGGTCCGTGTAGGGTAGAACAACTTCGGATGCACGAATGCAGCGGTTATGACCAGTACTGCTGATGATATCTTAAAGTTAGAATAGTGGACTATGTGTGTAGGTTATTTTTTGCTAGGCCTAGATATAAAAATCTAAGGACGTTTAATGGCGTTTTGTTCTCTTTCAGGGTTTGGCTGATTTTGTGTGTGTGTGTTTGAGATTGAGAGAGAGAGAGAGAGAGAGAGAGAGAGAGAGAGAGAGAGAGAGAGAGAGAGAGAGAGAGAGAGAGAGAAGAACGAGAACGAAAGTGGTGACGGTGATATTGAATAGGCCTATTTCAATTCATGTTTAGTTAATGTAATGTACTTAAAGTAAGTTCAGTTATTTTTGGTTGACAGCTGCGTTAGGGCAGGTGAAATGGAATTCACGCATAGCGTGAGGAGCAGACAGGTGTCGCTGGTGGTACAACAAGGTTTATTGGGGGAAGGGACGCAAGACCCACAGAACACCTCTACATGTGTTTCAGATTCATATCACTGCAGTAATATACCGAAGCTAATGTATCGAAATCAAAAACAGAGCTCAGTGCATAAAACATAAGAAGCAGGCTGGCATTTATATAACCACCAAAATAACTTTTGTATTGAGTTCAGTTCTATATATAAGGACCAAGATTCTTTATACAGATCACAGAATTCTTATGCAAAATCGTCACTCTCAGCATAAATGCTTAATATGTGCTCAGACCGTTGACCACGGGTGCAAATTTGACTACGAGATTTTTGAGTACAGGTTTGTTAAGCATTTTACACTTAATATTTGTTTAACACGCAAAAATTAAATGAAGGGTGACAACGATGCAAGGGACAAGTTGCAGCGACAGGTTATTGGTAAATTGTTATATATATGGACCCTGACGGGTCCACTAAACCACAAAACTGTAACAATACACTATCATAACTGCCTTGTACCTTACATCATTCTTCTTAAATTAGGTTACTGCACATCAACCTAAAGCAGGCGGGTAATATTTGACATGCCGTAAACTGATGTCTTGGTATCAACATGTAATTTTGATGTAACTGAACATGGTTTTGACAAGCTGTCATTTGTCTTGATGTATTGTTTTGGTTTTGTTGCACGCTATAGGTAGGTCATGGTGGACCACGGTCAGCAGGGTATGTTCTGTGGCTGCTATGTGATACCTCAGATAAGCATTATGGAAAATAACAAGGCTCTAGGTACACCGGGGCATCAGTGACGCGTGTTCCTTGCCGTTTCGAGCGTCATGCGGCATCTGGCACAGTTATGATCTCTCTTCAAGTAGGGAAACAGAATTAAAACGGACCTCATGGCGAATTAGCGCCGAAGTCCACAATGGTCCAAAATCGATGGCTTCTATTAATAGCTCAGGTACGTGAACATGCTCCCGCTAATCGTATCCTTCTGCTCTAATACACATGGAGTCTGCTATGTACAGAACAAGGCACACAGACGTGAGTGGGCTACAAAAGTTTGGATAAAAAGGCATTTGACCAAGCGCAAACCATCCCAAAGCATCCCCAAAAAACAGGCCAGCCTATTTTAGCTGTAAAACCTAGTTAAACTTTTTACATTGGATGTCCCACCATCGGAATTGTTTCCTCTTGTTATCAACCGGTCAGATGAAATTATCTCGATACTAGAACACCGAATTAGTCTGATTAACATGACTGAGGTAGAACGCCACTGACTACGTAACGGACGTTGTAACGCACATGGAAAATTATGAGTGACGTCACATGAAGATCTGATATACATTTATCTTGCAACTGGCTGATTAACCAACGCCCACCTAATAAAGTAACGGAACAATTCTGCGATTAAAGGATTAACCCTCAAACCCAGATTATATCACCCAACATATTCCTGGACATTAATCTGATAACCCTTTAGACCTGCGAGTGTTGAGAGGGACGACCACGCAAAAGCAAACAAACAAACAAACAAACAAACAAACAAACAAACAACCATCCAACCAACCACCCAACCTAGAATTTCAAGAGGCAGCATGATTTTTTCCTACAGATATGGCTACGGAGCCTGTGGAGAGATTTTTAGGAATGCAGTCTCTTTAAGAAATACATTTCCCTTTATACTCATTTTACTGTTGAACTGTCAGTCCTGTAGGTTTTTTACTTTTGGCATTGGACTCCTAGAGGTACTTGCCCTTTTCCTGTTCAGTACTGTTCTCCATATGAAGTGTAAACTAAACACCTTGATCTTGTGCTGTGTTGGCCCTGACAGCACTCACTTAAATGACCTATGAGCATTTGAGTGCCACCGACTATGTGCAAATACCTTGCAGATTATAGAGTGGTAAGGACAGCTGATATAGATTAGCCACCGACTATCTCTTCAAATTTTATTTGCAGGTTTCCTTGGCAACTAACACAGAGCAGTACAAAAACAGCAGACAGCCACAATGTGAACATTCCAGGCCTTGGGGGAATATGATAGTCTGGGGAGAGCAAATGAATTCATGCTGGAGTGTTTCCACTGATTAACTATCCTATAATGCAATTGGTTTAAAGACAACACTGCTTTGTATTTTGTACATGACCTACCTGACATGCCATATCCCTTGTTCAGGTTCCACAGGAAATTAATGAGGCAATCAAGCTGATTTTTCTGAATTTTATTTAGGCTACTGTCACTAACCAAGGCTCTAGGTAGACTCTAGTGTAGCAGAGTAGCAGTGACCAATATTCAACATGTTTATGAGTTCCTTCATATGTTCCTGTGGAGTGCAGCTACCTCTACAATTACTGATCAAAGGGGGCAACATTGTGTCCATTGAAGACCCCAAACCACTAGCTTGGCAACAGAATATGTGTATTTATTTGTTTATGAATTAAGGGAAAGCTAGTGACCTCTCTCCAATGACTCAGTGTTGTCATAGAAGCTGGCACTCAAAATTTAGTTTTCTCCTAATGTGCCTATCAAATGCTCTTTTCAAACTTGTAGCCCTGTCTCAACAGGCAGGAGACGATCGAGGACATTATTTCTGTTATGACATCATTCTGCCTTGTCACTACAGAGTGAAGTTCTGTGTTTGTCTTAAGCCCCAAATAGCAGACAGGAAATGCTGAGCTGTACCCTAGAAAGATGGTACAAGTGCTAGTGCGCTGTGCTGGCAAGCAGCATATGTGCCAGGGCTGTGGGTTTTTGAGAATGTACGATTACTACAAACGACTGACTGTTCCTGCTACAATGGAAGGAATTGCGTCACTAACGCACAGCGTGTACGAAACAAATAGCGACGGAACGGTGCGGTGGCTACTTAAAAAAAAAAACGAGCGGGGGGGGGGGAGTGCAGGAGTGCGATGGAAGAATTGAACAAATGGAGGAGAAAGAGAAGAGAGGTGCGGGGAACTACAAAACAGGGCAAAAGAGCAGCAGGCCCACTCTCCGGTGTGAGGGGTCTTCCCGTAATCAAGCGTGTTTGGTCAAGGGAACTATGACCCATTACAGCAATGGCGCATTCCGAGAGCAAAGCAAAGGAAAGAAACGGGCACGACACTCTTTCGTTTACTGTTTATTTATTCTAACTTGCTCCTGTAAGTGCTTTTTATCACTGACACGGAACACAAAGGGGAAGTTTATTTGTGGTCGCCAACGTCGTTGTTCCATAAGATTTACAAGCGGTAAGAATGGGATGGGGGTGTACCTTGTAATGAGGAATGCGAATGGATTTGCTCAAAACACAAGTGCACCTCTGTGTAACTCTGTGATCTGATTATGTCCCTGTAATGCCAACTGCATCCTGTCTCTGTAGTACACATGGCTGGAATGCAAAGTTAAATGTATAGGAAGACCGGAAGAAGTCTGAAAACTAGGTGCAACATATCACAACAAGCTTCAGTGGTGAGAGTGAGAGATACAGACAGGATTAGGATAATGTGGGTATTTGTTGTTGATTTGTCATTATTGCTTTGATAAAATAACTTATGAAATACAAGTTATTCTTTGTGTTTTATTTAAATGAATGAATGAATGAATGAATGAATAAACAAATTAAGGGATGCTTTTATTACATAATTCCTTGAACATTTTAAAGGGTGGACATGCTAATGTAGGAGTGCAAATATAGTATTTGTATATAATGATTATTTGGGATTTTTTTTTTTTTTGACTCTCTATCCCAGAGGAGCTCAACAGTGTGTCATGACAAAGATGTGACCTTATTTAGTATGTTGTCAAAAAGTGACCACCTGTGTAAATCTAACATCTGGCCTTGACAAAAGCACAGGAGGGTCAAAGAGAATTTGAAGTTTAAATCTGTTCGATTGCTTTTGGAAAAAGGTCGGAAAAAACCGTTTGAATATCTTGACACCTCTGCTTTCCGTAATGGGAAGACTAATTTTTCCTCTGTGTGTAGTAGCCAAATCTACACTTGGTGGATGAAGAAGAGAGTGAGGCCATTGCTTACGGGTGATCCGTGCCTCGGCGCATGGATTTAAATGCGGAAAATTTAATCAGGCAGCCAGAAGGACTTTTCCATCTGGAGTGGACCCCTTCAGACCAGCTGTCCCCTGCCTCATCTGGCCCATATTCCCTCTTGGTGGTGTTTGTCTACTTATGCAATATAGTGAAAGATCTTCCAAAGTGCCATGGTCTTATTGCAAAGCATGACTGAGACCAGTGTCACATTGTTTTAGTGACACTAATAGTAAAAGAACAGATGAAACCTTCATGCTTAATTTATGTGCATCCTCTGAGGACTAACCCATAGAAACATTTAGGTATAAGCTGCAGAGTAGCAGTCATAGTGTTTGTAATTACAGATTTGAACCAAGTTAATACCCCCTGACAAATCTAAACAGTACTAGAGGGAAACATAAGGTGAACATGTCTTTGACATTCATTTTGCATTGATCATGTTTGTCAACAATTAGGATTAACAAAGTAAAAACAAAACAGTTGTTAATTACATTATTTCTTACATCTATTGAGTCAGTTCAAAAACTATAAAATGTTTCATACACATGGAGCTTCATTCAAAGATTATAATGTCTCTGCAGAAGTAAATTTGTTTGGGAGGACAAACAGGGAGGCCTCCAGGCTTCCTAATGTACTTCACGTAGCTGTGTGTGTGACTCTTAACTGTATGTTACTCTATTTGCCGGGTTTGTCCCTGAGATTGGGCATCAGAACAGCTTGACAGCTTCCTGGCAACCGGTGCTCTATTGGCCCTGACCCTGACCATCAACTAGGTAACAGCGCCACAGGAATGCTCACGACCAGGGGGAGGGGATCGCTGGGAATAACGGTAAGTGGAAAGGAAAATGGGAAAAGAGGAAGGAAGGAAGGAAGGGAAAGGCATATAATAAAAGACAGATGACGTGAAGGGAAAAGGTGTGTTCTTCTCTTTTTTTCAACGAACTGCTTATGTGGCAACTACAAATAACTACAACCATAGTTCATGTATAACATTACAAAACAAATATCAGGATTATAGACAAACAAAACTGCAATAGACTTGCTAGAAAAATATAAAACGGTTATGTGACATTACATAAAGCAGAGAAAAAAGGTAAACGCGGTCCAGCTAACCAACAAGGGCAAATGAGATGATGATAGTCCTGCAAATCTGTGACCTTAACTTCAGTCATTGAGACTGGGAACAGTGGCTTTGTAGTGCAGCTGGAAATGGTCCATCCCAAATGGAGTGTCAATCCCTCTTAATTCCCCATTAAATAGCAGGAAAGCCAAAAAGCTCCGTGCCAAGGATGAAGCACCAAAGGGGTATGCTTCTGCAAATCCATGACAGGTTTAAATTGAATGCTTGTGATCACAGCCCAAAGGAAGACAGACAAAAATCTGCATTCGACTTGTCAACCTTCTGTTTGCACCCCCCCCCCCCCCCCCAAACCCTCAGAAAAACAACCAACCAACCCCCGTCCTCCACCCACCCAAACAGAATGAGGAGGAGACAAAAGCAGAAACCTGGTAGCTCCAGATCCAGGCTGTCTTTGATCCGCTTAGCATGCCGTTCTCCTGCCTTTTGATGCATGGCTAGGAGGAGAGTAATTAGCAATTAACAATCAGGGTTTAGAGACTGGAAGTTATTATCGACCAGGGGGAAAAATATCTTGCATGTTTATGAGGAGAGTGGTAAGATATCCATCTGTCGTGATATAAGACAGGAAAGAAAAAGCACAAGAGCAGTAATTCTCTCACTTCTACGGCATCTCAGAGGCCATTCCCACCCCCCTTGCGTACAGATCAAACGAACTGCATTAAAAGGCCCCAAATCCCCCGACTCTGATGCTCTCTCAAATTAGCTAAGCCTCTCAGCTCCTTCAGCCCAAACATGATTCACGTCAACAAGCCCAGCCGCACACCCGCGTGCTGCCACCCTCGAATCCCCGATCCCCCTTCCCTGACAGGTCGAAGAAAGGGGAGAACACTCTCTCGCTAATGTCACTCTGAATTACAGGACAAAAAGTATCCCAACAGTTAGTAGAACAGTAAAGATCTGTCATCAACCCCCAACCCTTGTTTGTCTTCAGTTACTTTTGTTCTTGTGCGTGCCTTTATTTTCAGTGGAATATGACAAATTAGAGGTTGTGAGGGGGGAAAAAAACCCAACAAAAAAGAAAAGCCCCCGGGCCTGGCAGCTTGGGGAACTCTGTGGCGGTAAACAATTGCTGGCGACGACTGCTCCCTCGGCCTCACGTCCACGCTGATGTATCCAGGTCTGTACGGAGTTCCCCATTTTGCTCTAATAACCTCCCACACGTGCCGCTGCCCCGTCTGCTTCATGTCTCCCGGGGCAAGGGCTGATTTAAGGTGGCAGAGAGGATTCTCAATCCATCCCCTTTCACTCCTCTTTTATTCTACGTCAGAACTCCTCAGTTGCGCCTTTAGGGTTCGAGTTTAAAATAAATTTTGAACGTGCACCTCGCTCATGTTTGCGCTGAAGCTCTTGGCAAAGGTTGGAAAGTTTGCATGTTTGGGGATTGTTTTTGTGGGTTTTCTTTGCAAAGTTCCTTGCAGGCTGCATTTCTTAGGAAAGGTGAGGCAGTGTGTGAATGTCGCTTTGAGCGAACCCAGCCTCGGGTGATCAGCCCAGGAGCGGGCCTGCGGCATTGTGGGAAACCGAGGATTCCATGCGTGTCTATAGAGCTGAGCAAACACGTCTCAGAGGCGGGTGAGGAGTCTGCACAAAGCTGCCCTGAGAGAAAATGGCCAGTAATACCTGTACCATACTGCCTTTCACCCTCAGAGTTCAGCAGCAATTAAAAAAAAACAAACAAACGAAAAAAAAAATTATATATATATATATATATATATATATATATAAAACTTTTCTTTCGCTTTTCACCCTGTGGAATGCGATATCTGGGGCAAGCTTGTTAACAGCACTGTCAGTTGCGTTGTCATATTTATTCATCACCTCGTATGTGGCCAAATTCATGGCTGACTTGTTGCAGGTGGGTGCAGAGATGTAAATTCACCTGAACCTCATCTGAAAATTTCCTCAAGTGGCATGTGTGCTGCAGGAGGATATTCCATAGGCTCTGTCACTGCCTTGCAATGATGGCTCCTTGGCAATTAATAAATCTAAGCATCGTTTAAATTGCCAAGCTTCTTATTTTTTTCGGCCTGCTGCCATAGAGATGGTTTAAATAAGGCAGGATTAAGGGATTTAGCGTATTAACAGCTAAGTTGGCAGGCAAGACCTCTGTACTAAAAGTAGATCAAATGGGGTTTGGAGGGGATTGCATCTACCAAGAACCTGAACTACACCTTATTTTAGGGCTACTGATCTGTCCCGACTGACAGGCAGACAGTTCCCTTGTTTGAACTCATCACACAAAGATATGCGATTATGTGTAAAGCAAGGAAACAATCTCAAGGACTCCAAAAGGTTCTATACATCACTAAGTATTTTCAACAAAAAAAATCCCTGATGTGACATTGAAATTGCTACAAAACTGCTTAAAGATATGAATATTTTATTATGCGCATAAGATCAACTAGGCATGGTTATTTCAGGTGAAACAAAAAGATGACAAATAGAAAAGAACAGTAGCCCGTGATGCCTCAAAGCTCACTTAGAGAGGCAATCCATTTAAATGCACTCTTTTTTCTTAAGAAATAAAGGCCAGCGCTCCTGCAGCAGATGAAGCTAATTAAGAAGAAAGTAGATAAAGGTTAGTGCAAAAAACAAAAACAAAACCCAGACTACAAGAATCTTGCTTTTTCATTCTTTTTTAATAAAAGACTTGATTCTATTAAATGCCCCAGATACATTCATCCTACAGTTCCCTATTAGACATGACAGTTGCTACATTACGAACAATAAATATAGCAGTTGGCTGGCCCCTAGGCCACCAAAGACCCCTGACAACGACCCCCTGTGCTTCATGATGAGAACCAGCAGGCATGCGGTAGCACTCTCCCCAGCACACGCTCCCTACCCCTCTCCCTAGTACTGTTTCTTCTCCCTCACGTCCCCTGAGCACACCACGTGAGCACTCATCTCTCCTGATACACGTATGCGTGCGTTCCTCTGCTGGCATGCACGTGTGTTCACACATCGCGGGAGCATTATCCGTATTATGGCAGCGGAACTGCCGAGCGGAATCAGAAGCAGATCGAGTTCAGCAGCATGTGTAGTTAATGCCGTGTCATAACATGTGCCCACAGCTCAAAACCTGGTAAGGAAACACAAACCCACACCCTCTCGTACTATACACACTGCTTCACTGCTTGTTCTAAAGGTGGCGCATCACTGAAGGAGCACACAATACATCTTACACACGTGTTATCTTAGCATCACTAAATGGATATTTTGTCAATATCAATGTATTCTGATGCTCAGGTAACTTTATAATGCCTTGTTATTAAACTGTAATTGTTAAACTGTATTTTATGCCCAGGGCCTAAAGGTTGTGTGGTTCACAATTTTTTGGTGTTACACCGTGACTTATTTTCCTTTGCCAAAGTGACACCACTCACCATATCTTGCTCTGTCTTGTACTATAATGTTTAATTGTGTTATATAAATGCTACACAACCTATGAGGTGAAGAGAGATTCAGGTAGGCCTTGGTATGATCCACTAAGGGCTGCAGCAACTATAGGTATGGGTTCAACCTCTGCCTCGATTTAAATGCAGCTCATGCTGTGTTGTATTGTTTGTCACACATGTACATGCGTTTCAGTACTTAAATAATTGAACGCAAGCCCATTTTTAGAGGTTATATCTAGACTGGCTGCACTCGTTAAAACGTTAACAACAACAAAACATGCTAAATCAAATCACCAACATCCTGACTGTGATAGCAGTGGTACCATGTGGTGTATCTGGGCTGGTCTACTCTCTCTACTTCCGAGGTGAGGTGAACTCCTTCAGGAGATCAGGTGGAGACGTGCAGGGCTTAGGGAAAAAAAACAAAACAAAAAACAAATCCTGTTGGCACGGCAGCCCCTGAGCAATGGAGTGGACTATTCTCTGCCTATTTACTCACCAATAACTGCTCGTGAGCAGGAAAGAGGTGGGATTAATACTAACGCCACGGGGGCCTCACTACAATGAAAGTGAAGGTATGGATTCATTTACACTGCAGATACTGGCTCGCTGTGGACTATGTTCGAGTACATCGAAGATTTAAATGACCTCTTTTCAGAAAACTGCTTCTGCAGTTTCCGACTACAGGACAGGTACATAAAATATAAAAGGAATTTTGCCTGAAATGAAATGAATTATACAATGAATTACACAAAGTTGTTCAGTGAATGTAGAAAATGAAGAAAACTAATTTATTCTAGCTCATGTAAGAACAGACATGGTGAAGAAAGGGGGACAATCAGTTCAAATGGATATGTGAAGGGTCCTCCAGCACAGAGTGTCTGGAGTCACAAGGGACAGGTGATCAGTGACATCTAAGCTTCTAAAGCGTTCACCTGAAAGTGTTTAGTAAACAGAGTTCGGTTTAGATGTCTCCAGTGCAGAACGGTCAATATTTTTCAAATAGACCGTCCATGGTGGCGTGTTGTTTGAGTGCGTATCTGGGTGAGCATTCTCAGAGCTGAAGGACGGTTGGCTGGGGTCGATCTTCTAGTTCAAAGCTGCCTCTTCAGCTCAGGGATTACCGGCAAATTCTCTTCACTTCACTTTCACCTCGGCCTCATTCTGAAGCTACAGTTTTCCGTTGGCAAAAGCCCCCTCCTGGAACTGAGGGATAAAGCTCTTGAAGTAGGCCCTAGAGGAAGAAAAGGGCAGCAGGCAGGGTGTGCGTGTACACACACACAAGCAGACGCATGCAGAGGGAGAGAGGGAGAGGGAGACAGCAAGAGAGAGACAACAATTTTTACGGATAAATTTTACAGGTGTAAACAGACTTGCCTACAAACTCAAATCTTTTAGAATTTTTTGCTGATTCTTTTATAACGCAGACGTAAAAATGGACCCGAACATTGTTTGCCACTGGTCCTTTAAAGAACATTCAAACTATTTACTAATACAGAGCCAGAGGGAAAAGACTATTTCAGTGAAGTACGATAAAAGACGCCATTATGGAGACCAGAGTACAAACACTGGGAACTCATTATCTTTTGCATTTATCACCCTTTCCAGCAGATAGGTGTGGTTCGGTGTACAGCCCTAAGGTGAGAGTCATGCGTTCCACTGTCCCTGTGTACTGGGGACAGGGTGGCCTGCGGCTTTCCGCGTAGCAACCTAGAGGGAACAAACCGAGCAAAGTGTACGCAGGTGTGGCTGCGGCAATCAGCACATCTTCTGTAGTAGTGCAAGAATCCGCATGCCAAACTACTGATTTGCTTGCTCTGCTTTTAACCAGGGACGTGCTGTTATAAAGTAGACACCAATTAGTACTGAATGATGAAATGAAAAATCGACACAGTGGGCAGCTGCTGAGTTGCAGCTGATCGTCAATTTGAGAAATAGCCCATGGTTAGAGGCGACTGCTTCATGTCATTAAAAAGGGAAAGAATAGTGGATGTCCATGATGCTTTAGACACTGGTTATACGAGAGGCATTTAATTAACCAAGTTATTCATTTAAGAGTAATGTGAGGAAATAATATAACTGTTTAACCTGATGTGAGTGTAACTAAAAACAAGGGAAGCAGAATCACAAATCTATCAGTATCGGCTTTGGTATCAGTATCGTCAAGCGATGTTTGTTATCAGTGGATCACTGACTGACCCAACTGCTATCCTGTCTATCCTGTTTTGAACATTATTTCAGTGAGAGGTGGTGGGTTCGGTGGGGCCTTACTTGGCTCTTTTGGCCATCTCGTTGCCATCCCAGCGCGGACTGTACGGGTAGGACTTCTGCACCTGCGAGTAGAGCTGTCCACTGCTGGTGAAGTGGTAGATGGACTGGAAGGTGAGTGTAGGCTGGTCTCGTGGGAAGTACAGGGGCAGATCCACTGTGGCACGGGGAGAGGACTGAGGTCACAAAAGAAAGTCTGGCACATAACCGGACAGCCTCATGGCCCTTGAAGAACGGTGATTAGCACCCAAGCCGATGTGATATTCCAGCCAGTAACAAGCGTGGGTGAGACCGCTTGCTGGTCGTGTTTGTGCTTTCGATCCCTCACTCACCATGGACGAGGAAGCAAAAGTCCGTCCACATAAGCAGAAGAGTGAGCTTGGTAAAGCCCACAGCGTCGTACTCCACCACCCCCCTGCACACGGGCAGCACATGAAACTCAAGCGTCATCTCACATGCCTTACATGTTCTGTATGTAAACTATTTCAATTTAAAGTAAGGGAATGAAGGAGCAGAGAACTCACATTCCAAAGTGACTAAGAAATGCAGCAATGTACTCTCTTCTCTTATGATAGCCCTGGATTACATACTGCACCTGAATCAGAAAATCAAAACGCAGGAAAGATGCAGAAGGTGACCCAGTGTTCAGTTCAGTTTTTACACTGTACAAGGCACTACAAGGCAGTAAAATGCAGTGTGCATTGACACAGGTCACAAAGTCTTTCCAGCCAACAGCATGTGTTCACATGGTTTCAACATTTCACAAGGAATCAGCTGAATCCTTACACTTTTGCATGTGCATGGAGGAAGCATGGTCATGAATTACATGAGCAGAGAGTTGCATTCGTGAATGACATCCCTGTATTCCTCTGTACTGCTGTGGGTGGGGTGTGTGAGTGAGGAAGGGCACGGGTGACCAGTGCACGCTGAGCACATCCCTTGTGCGTGCCGAGAGTAGAACACAGTTTGGTTTGCGAAAGAACAGGACCACCCGGCAGGCACAGGGGCCACTCAAGTGGTGTGGTGCCAGCGTTTTCCCGGGAGACCCACTGCCGTGTGATGCGATGGAGGCAGGCTCCAGCTCACCCGCGCAAACGTATTTATGCACGACGAGATAATCAAAGGCTACTCCAGCTTGCAGCACAGTTTGTCATCTGGAAACGTTTACGTCACCGATGTTTGTATTGCTCTCTCTTTAAATGCTGTGTCCAGCGCGACGGAACAACACAAGCACCTATATGTCCCGGCTTTAGACTGTAGTCATGCCGCATCTTGCCACAGGCGAAGAAATATATTTACCTGTCTGCCTTAATTCTGTCTGTGGCAGAGCAGGGTGGTGCAGGTAAATTGTCTCCAGGCGAACACCCTGATGCCCTGCATTGGCAGGGCGCAAGCACAGGCAAGCACAAGTCAACAGCCACCGCCTAGCTGTGGCTCCACGCGCCCGCACCCAAGCACCTGGACCCCTCCCTCCCTGGCTGGAAAGGCACACACTAATGCTAACTAATGTTAAATGGGGCATAATGTAAATTTAACTGTGAGAAATATGCACTGGAGCAATGTGAAAACATCCCATCTGGGCTAGAGAGGTTTCTTCCTGATCCATGTGTTTCCTGAGTGCATGTCCTGCAGACCCTGGTAAACTGAGTGTACAAGCAGGGGGAGGCTCACATGAGTTAGGGTTAGGGGGGGGCAAGACGCCTGCTAACGCACTGCGACAGAGCCAAGCTCAGAGAGCCAGACAGGCTAAACTGAACCTGCTTTGCTTATTATGATACAACCTTAATACATTGCTTAGCATTAATGCACATACAAGATGACATTGTACTTTTGTTCACTCTTTCATACAAACAGAAAAGCAGCTCTGTGGATGTTTCGCATGTGTGTACATTTCTCTCAACAAGCTCCACTTCATGACTTGGCTAGTCTCGAATGTGTGTAAAGCATTCATTTCAGAGGGCGGCAGCATGTTACATTACACTAACAAGAGTGCGCATGCGCGCGTACACACACACACACACACACACACACACACACACACACACACACACGCACATGCATGCACGCACGCACACGCATGCACGCACACGCATGCACGCACACGCATGCACGCACACGCATGCACGCACACACACACACGTACACACACGCTCGCACAGGCACGCATGCTCACTAGCACATGCACACACACGGACATATGCTCTCACACACGCACGCACAAACACACATGCTTTTTTTCTTGGCAGAGCTTAGCGGCAGAGGTGAGCAGGGCAGGAACTGCGGATCACCGCACTCCACACCCTTGCTGGGGGCAGGCAACCAAACCCTCCTATTGGCCAGTGAGCATGAGGTGGGGGGTGAGAGACAGGTGAGTCACAGCTAAAATATTTGGTCGTTAGATGTGCTCCATTGCAGTACCTCAGAACCTGACTTCCTGTACCTGTGTACACCTGGGTGTGTGTGCGTGAGTGTGTGTAGTGACAGTATGCGTTTGAAAGATAATTTCTTTCACTTTCAACACAGAATTATTTATTTTTTGTATGATGTAATCTGGACCTGGGCATACACATCCATAAATTGTATCATACGATTGCTAAAACTATGAATCATTCAAACAGACTGAATGCTGTTGCATTAGTCTAGGTGTGGTAACATACACCTTGCTGCTTCAACAAAAGAGAAATTTCAAATAGTTAGCTTCATGCCTTAACTACATGTAACTACATGCCTTTTATATGACTTTCAGTGTAGACAGTTAATAATTCAGAAGAATTGAATAGTTATTGAATTATATTAACAGATTAATTCCATAATACCTTGAGTTTGAGAGATTAAACTTCCAACAATTTTATATTTCACTGGCCTGATTATACCTCCTATAAAAATTAAATGTTTTTCAATTACGTGTCGAATTTGCTACACATTCAAATGACTGTTTAACAGTATGAGCTTTCTGCAAATTTTCACCCTTGTCAAATGTTATCCAGGTCCTCCCTGTTATCCGTGCCCGCCCTCTCTGCCTGCTCCATGACCCGGGCTAGGGTGCTTGGAGCCTGGGGCTGGAACACAGACAGGGCCTGATTATACATGCTGTCTCCCTGGCTACGCCAGCCCCTATTAGGTGACGTGAGGGGCCCCAGGAACTGGGATCAGGGAGGGGGGGATGGAGGCCCTCCCCAAGGCCACTGACACTCCGCTTCATCTCCACCTGTCGTCCGTCCTGCCCTCCCAGGGCTTAAATGGGCCATGGAAGCTGGCCAGAATACACAAGCCATATGTGTGCAACCATGCATTCATACTCGAATGAAAAACCACATGCAAATGTATTTATACTAGCACTTACTTTATCTTGTTTTATTGCCTGAAATGTTTCCAGGTTATATTGGCTTTGGTTGTGTTATGTGGATCTATATTGGTTATTTGATTAGAATTCACTTCAATTCACTGAATACCTAGATCTACTATTATTACTTTTATTATTATTGTCACCAGACACACAAAAAAAACTATCCCCTATGGTGCACATACACAATACTAAATGCTGCACACACCACTGCACTTCACACTAGTGCAGGGAGTGCAGTGCAATTATATAATCTCTGTAATTAATGTGTGGGCACACAGGCACATACAAGCAGAGGAAGACGGCCGCTCTTTACCTTATTTGTGAGTAACTGGCACACTTGAGGCACGTAGTCAATGAGGCAGCCTCCACTCGGGAAGGCTGGGATGTGCAGGGCTGAGGGCCCTCCAAGGGCACTGTGGGAGAGAGCAAGAGACACACGGAGCGGAGCACTGGTTAAAAGCACACGGAGCACGGCAGAAACGCAAAATCGCAGCAAGATCTGAACAAAGCACGCTCTGAACACCAGGGCAATCACATGACAACTGCAGCTGCAACGGAAGTTCACATTTCCCCGGATGGTTTTAGGGTATCAGGTGGTGAGCTGCCAGGGGGCAGGTGGGTGGCGCCTGAGCGCAGAGGGGACAGGCCACTCGGAGGCCATGATTGGCTGGGGATGAAGCACGGAAGAAGGGCCTCCTTTTGGGCTGCCGCTCAAGTCATGGCGGTGATCTGCCCACCATGCGCTCAGTTGGCTCTACCCTGGTCCCCGTGCTTGACCGAGGGAGTCTACCACCGCTGCTGATTAGCGCAGAGCAGGAGGGAGGCCGACCGCCTGCCAAGATGACAAACGACGCCAGGGAGCCCGCGGGCGGATCGCACGAAGATCACCCGCTTGTTGGACGCCTCAATATCGGATATCAGACCATACTCATCGCTGCTGTGGCCCTCCATGCCTGAGCAGGGCAGGACATGACTAACGAAGATTTAAGGTACTATCATTCTGGCTCAAGGACACTGCTCAGAATTAGCCTGTTGGGGCAGTTGATTTACTGACAGTCACAGTTAAGAGAACGGAGGATATCAGCGTGATATTTAAAAGCAACAATGGCCTTAATATTTCAACAGCCAGTGTCTTTATCTGGCCTTAAATCTACATGTGACTTGAGGTCCTTAAGATTATAATATCTTTTGAAAGCTTTAAAATACTGTGTGTTAACTGAGCCCAACCCAGTTCTTGGAGTTCCACCTTCTGGTACAGTTGAGTTCCCACCCTAGTCAAACACACCCATTCTTCAGGAGCATGTGAGCGGTCATACTCCATGTGTTGGATGAATGTAGGTGCTAAATGCAATGGCAGGGTTGGGCACCCACACTATAACACTAGTCTTATTAATGCACTGTGATTATAGTTATGGTTATTCACACTATGGTGCAAGAGCACTATTATCTAAAGCAGGGCTGGTCAATGCAGTTTACTGACAGTTATTATGTGTCTAGATTTTTTTTCTGATTATGGCAAAACACCACCTAACTTCACTATGTAGGGACCCTATTTAATAACACCACTTCACTATATAGGGACCCTACTTTGGAAAAAAAAAGGAAGGGTGCTCATGTTCAAGGTTGGCGTGAACATCAACCTGGGTCTTGACATATCCTCACAGAACACACACACACACACACACACACACACAAAAGACACCCAGGCGTAACGAAATATTAAACCTGGAAATGGGCCAAGGGGAAATGCGGAGGAAAAACGCTGAGTCCCAGAAACAATAAGACAAACAGAAAGAATCTGGGAGCAGATTCAGAGCGTCTCCCACTTCCTCCACACCTCAAGGCTTCTTCACAGACGGGAGGATGACATAAGGGTTCACACAAAGTGTTACTGGGTGGGACTGATTCACAGGGTTAAGGGAGGATGGAGACTGTTCCATTAAAAGCCAACGTGCTGGAGGACTGTCTCTGAAATATTCACATTGGACGGAGCACTCATTTTTGTTAACATGCACAAAACAGTAAATTTTCCTATTCCAAATGCACGAAGAATGTGCGAGGAGGGATTTGCAAAATGTAAGTGCATTGTCCTCCCATATAAAAAGAATGCGCCCCTCACCTTGAAGATATGGAAAGTAGCCACTGACATCCAGGCACGGCTCAGCAGCACTGTCATTAGGGCTTAGATCGAGAATGCGCTTCTATGATAGAACAACCAGCCATCAGTGAAACAATCTAAAGCAAATGCAGAGCAATTACACGCATGAAAATGTCACTCATGTCTATCAACCTTATAAAGTGCTCACTGCACAGACATGCTATTCATAAAGTAAAAGTGGAAATGGTAAATTATCATGGATGTCAGTCAGCGGCGAACTGTTATTCAACTGTCAGCATCGCCACTTTCTGAATGCTTGTCTATCATAGCTCTTTGCCCTCGGTAATCATGTCAGAAGGAGCTGAATTGAAGGGATGGGAGAAGAGACTATGCTGGACAAAGTGGGGGGACAAAGAATGCCCTAATAACAAAGAACCATGCAGCACTGACAATGGAGCTCACATCTCCATGGAGACGTGCTGTGATGCTTCACTGACATCTTCATGGGGACGCGGCACCGCTCAGATGGTGTCCGCTTGGCAGCTAGCAGCTGACCACTCCACACATGCCTTCCCCGCTACGATATGCAAGAGGTGGGCTTCTGAAGCTTACATGTGCCAAGAACCACTTCACACTACACACACAACCCACTACACATGCCCATTATGTGTGTAGGTGCTTACATCGCTATGAGATGGAACTGGCCACTATAGAAGGTGGAAGGTAAACAAACAAACAAACAAACAAACAAAAAAAGGATTGTGTACTGTCAAACAAACACGCTCTCTCTCACTCCGTCTCTCTCACTCACACACACATGCACACAACCCCACACAACCACACACCTCAGATGAAGCAGAACTGAATATTTTTTGCGCTGCGCACTTCTTCAGTGAGTTGCTGGGCTGAAGCAGAAGCTGTGCCCACACCTTAGTAGTTGTTGTTGTTCTCTACAAGAGTGGCTCCGGTGAAGAGCCAAGCGTGCATGCAGCACAAAGAGCACATGCACCAGAGTGCCAACCAAAGGGAAGGCAAGTCCTGCTAGAGAGCAACTCTAAAACGCGCGTCTCTGAAGAGGACGGTCGCGCTCTCCAGCAGAGACAAAAGGAGGGGAAAAAAAGGAGCTCTGAAAATATCTCCATCAAGCCATAAACATGTGTAGGAGTCTGAATCTCTCAATCTGTCAGGCATCCTGGTTCGAGGAGGGAGATGTGAAGTCCACTATAGAGCGCAGTGAGAGCCTCACTAATAATAACGCAGCCTGTGTGTGGGCGTGCAGCAGAGAGATCGCAGCGGCTCGGGTGATGCTTGAACCGGGAGAGGTTCGGCGGGTAAACGGGGATGTGTGCAGACCTGCAGAGGAACAGGGCCTTGGAGAGATGCTGAAGAAGGAGAGAAGGAGAGAGAGGGAGAGAGATGTAGACAGAGCGACAGAGGAATAGAAGGAGAGGGACTTCTATGTGGTGTGCATTTGACCCTGCTTGAGGTGGCTAAGAGAGACCTTTCTCTGACTCTCCTCTTTCAAGTCCCACTCCCTCGCGCTGGCTCTGCCTTTGTGCCGGAGCCAGGGGGGCCAGCCGGCCGGCCGGCTGCAGGGGATGCATTCCCTGCCAGCCTTCAGGAGGCCTGTGAGACGGGGCACGCAGCTCTTTAGATGTGCTGAGCGCTTTTTTTTTTCTTCCAGAGCTTAAAACAAGGACAGCTCGCCTAGGCTGCGGATGCACAACCTGTGTGTCAACTGGGGACCGAACAGAGCATCGCCGATGGCAACCTAAATCCCCCCCACCCTCACCACCCACCAGCCTCTCACTCCACCAGTGAGAACAGAGGCCCCTTATGAATGCAGAGTCAAAACAATGGACATGATGCATATCTCCCCACAGCAAAGCATAAAACACTGTTTACATGCATATGTATACAGCAAATCCACATGTGTAGGTGTGTGTCGGATTGTGCACGTCTGCAAAAAACCCCAAAAACCCCACAAAGCAAAACAAAAGCAAAACAAAAGCAAAACAAACAACAAAAAAAGGTGAAAAACAGAATTTAAATGTTTTTTATTTTTGTAAGCTTTGTTCATGCTTAAGGTTTGTCCTTGGGAGTTCCATGTTTTAACCCTTTTATGTAAAACCCCCCCATTCTGCCTACAATCTCTCTTACACACACACACCCACGCAGTCAAACACAAGCATCCTGCCTGTTCATTTACCAGCCTAGCCTGGGACAGTAATATGCAGGGTCAAGCCCATGCGGATTCCCGTTATTAACCCCCTCAAGATGCAGCGGGTGGGGTGGGGGGGGTTACCATGGCCCGAGACGGATACAAGCTGACATGGCTGTACACCCCCCGCTCTCACTGGGCACGATCGTGTGGGTCAAGGATGGCGCAGATGGACAAGGAACATGGAGGAAAATGGGGGAAAAAGAAAAAAGAACGCTGGCCCAGAGGTGGGCACTAGCAGAACTCGCCTATGGAGATCCGCTCCTGCTTAGTCATGTTGAAGGGTCTTCCTTCCCTTCTGAGGGGTAGCCTTGTGGTGTGTTCTGCCCACACAGACGATGGAGAGATGTCAAGAGGTGTCAACATGGCCATAGTCTTTCAGTGCCTTTTCTTTTGTTCTGGATACTGAATTTAAGTGTTCCTTGTTGACTTCAACTCATGTTTCATATATTACATTGTGCTAAAAGAACATGACTGTTTGCTAATGCATGTTTCTCTGCTGATGGAGTATAGAACCTGACTGCTGATGCATGTTTCTCCGCTGAGGTGTATAGAGCATGACTGTTTGCATGTTTCTCTGTTGATGGTGTATAAAACACGACTGTTTCCTGATGCGCGTTTCTGTGTTGATGGTGTATAATGCCTAACAGGGTCCGGGGCATAATAAGATGAGTTTAGAGTTCAGAAAACCCAGCGGAGGCTCCAACAGCCATATGAAAATATTTTTTCCCCAAACACAACTTTTATAGTCTAACAACAATAAGCCCCGAAGAATTGAGCAATGGAAAGAACCCTCTCAGTTCTTAACATAATCAAATTGAAATCTGACATGCCAACACACAAAATGACACAATATAACATATAACATAACAACAGTCAGATTAACTCACTATCATTCACACTCATGCACAGATAAGCACACATGCGTAGACACTTGTGCACACACAGATATACATGCATGCACACGCACCCACAGCAGACTAGTTCCCAATTCCCCAAATATTTAGAGAAGTAAATAGCAGAAGAAGTAGTTCTTCTGTCATATGGAATCCAATTTGGCAGTTGGATAAGGTGTGTCATCGGCTATGTCTGTGTCCTTAAATATCACCACCACAAGTCAGTTTTTGGGAGCCTGTTATTTCCATGATGTCTGTGTATGATTAATCCTTAAGGAAAAACATACCATTTTCAAAAACTATTTTTATTCATGTCTGCTACGCATTTCTAAAGGACAGCCTGAGTAAGGGGGACCAGTATAGAGCAGATGAAGAGGGGACTAGGGGAGAGAAGGCCATGCATTAAAGAGAACTCAAGTTTCATTGACAACCATCAACTTGTGCAGAACACTGTCTATAGCAGGTAATAGTGAGAAGTATAGTGCAACATGACAGTTACTGTTTTCGCATCTAATTCCTTAGACATGGATTTAATTGAAGTAGGAATTTTGTGTTTAAAGGGGTACTTACTGTTCTATGCTGGGTGATAAGAAGAGTTTGGGGAAGACCTGAGTGGCCTCGGCATCCTCAAAGCTAACAGACAGCAACGCCACATCCTCCCCCGGGTCCAGAGCTGTGTCCTGAGGGGTCAAGAAGAAAGCAGCATTAGCAAAATGGTATAAAAGTAACATGGTATGATATCTAAAAAGTCCACCAAACTCAAATAGGTGTACACAGACTGTTAAAGGATGCATGTAAGGAGAGAGGCAGTTCTCTCTCTCTTTATATATATATATATATATATATATATATATATATATATATATATATATATATATATATATATATATATATATATAGCAAGAGAACAAGAGAGAACAAGCCTCAATGCTAATAAAGCTGTGTCCTGACACAATGAGGAGGCTGACCAAAACCATTAGGACGATGGCATAAAATGTCATACAATATGTCCATCCAACCCAAACACATTTATACAAAATGTACCAAAGGAGAGAGAAAGAGAAAGAAACAGAGAGCTGATCAGGTTTTTTGTGTGGAGGTGGTTCAGGGTTCAGGCGAAAAAGATGCCTTCCATCACTCATGCTGCAATAGCCTGAATCCTGTTGGCCTGTGCCTGAATTTAGGGCAGGAGTGTCCTGCAAGGGCTGCTGCCTGATTGGCACAGGGGCCAGTGTCTGATCAGCGCAGAAGGGGTCTGCAGGGGCCAGTGTCCGATGGGTGCGGGAGTCTACCGCAGGGGTGCGTCTGCCGGAGCAACACGGAGTGCACACGCAGGGCTCTAAGCGAGTGACGTATTCACTCTGTTTGAACATGTCCATTTTCCATAATTGCTGCGTTCCACACTATATCCACCAGCGGTGTGCAGTGGACATGTGATGGTAACAGCGGAATCAAGTGCAGGAAGTGTGAACACGTAACCCGAGCAGGAGTTCGGGGGTGTCAGGAGGAATCTATCCCGCTATTGTTTTAATAAAGATTCATAAAGACTCAGCAGGACCCCTGAATTATAATATACTTAAATCTTACTATCCTTTATAATCAAAATGCATTGCTTGTATTTAGCTGCAACTGATCCAGTTATGACTGAGATTGGATCTCATTTAAGGTATTTGCTTTAGAATATAATAAGATGATCCACTTAGTAAGAGAAACCATTTTAGACTGAGTCAAAATAGAAAACAGTTGAGACAAAATCCTAAAAAAAAAAATGCAGTCAATAAAGGCTTAGTTTCTTTGTTGCTCTTCCCACACTATTGATGCTACAAAAACTGATCTTGCTATCCCTAAATAAATGAATGGTTTATGGATTTGGCGCTACAAGTAAAAGGCATGAAATGTTAGATGCTTTAACTTCTGTTGCACATCTATATCATTCAGGAAGTAGATCATACACTCGAGCTTTCAGAGGGAGTCAAACATTGTCACTATTATGTTGGCAAAAAAGCTTCATACTGAGCAAAATTAGGTCATAGCAGACCCTTTACTAAATCCCCAGCTGAGAGAGGCCAAGACCTGCCAGTCTGAATAAAGACTCCTTACACTGTTTCTAAATGGTCATATGTAAACTTAATAGCTAATTCAATTTTGGAGCATAGCTTTTGAGGTACCAAAGGATTTCAGATTATAAAAATCTTAATTACAGGAATCTCTTCTGGTGTTGACTGCATTCTTTCTCTATTTCTGTGTACCTTTTGAAATATAATATGTTGAACGAATGGAAACTGTACTGGAATTCAGTGTCTCTCATTAGATAGATAACAGCAGAATGACTCAGACATCAGGAGGAAATAAATGAAACCACATTTCTTTGAAAAGTCAAGGCAACGGCACTTTGCAGCACAGAAGAGACTTCACTGTGCAAATCATATCTGATGTGCGGATCTCCAAATAAAAATGGATTTAAAAAATGCATTTTACTTTCAGCCATCTTGTGTTCAACTAGGCATGTTACTACTTCAGCTGCCCTGGACATTTGCAGAGCAACACATGCAAGCCTCTGCACGCTCAGGCTCCTGTTACCTCCGTGCACAACTTCTGAACCACTGCCCACAGCTATCTAAGTGGTGCAAAACCAACAGTAAAGTTCTGACTTCTCTCAACAGCCAAACTTATAGCTCTAATGTACAGTGTGGTTGAGGATATGTTATTTTTTCTTTGTGCAGAGACTTCTGTTTAGGTATGGCAGTAACTTAAGTGGGGTATTTAAAATTAACACATTTATTTTAAATGTAGAAATAACTTGATATGTACATAGGAAACATATTTGAACAGCCTTACTTAAAACACAACTTACCATACATGTAAAATGTAAATTAGACTGAAAGACAAATCAGGTGGTTGTGTCACTTAAGTGACCTGAGTGGGGGTCAGAGGACACGAAATTCAACCTGAAGATGGCATAATTTAGAAATTAATTTTACAAATCAAACTGAAGATGACTTTACAACTGAGCGTACAGGCCCCTCTATGTGCCGCATTCCAGGACTCTGTTGTAAAGGGTCTGTCTAATGATGCTGGGAGGGCAAATGTGTACATGGGGCGTACACGCTCTACGTACGAGCTCCGAAAGGCACCAAGCCACTGCAGGCGAGCGGCTGTCGGCAGCCCATGGTGTTGCCTGATTAAATCAGTCCACCTCGGTGCAGCAAAGCTAGAACATGGCTGGAATGAGGAAAAGGACTCACTCATCAAATTCTCTGCTAGTTGCATCTAGCACTGGGTGATACTAAATTACAGGTTAGATTACCCTAAATTACAGGTTAAGGTGGCGATCAAAGCAAGGAGAATATCAGGCTTGAGACAATTCCATCATAATTAATGAAGTCTCTAATAGCAGGCTTAAAAGGCTGCAACACTGGCACACTTCAAATACAGTAAGGTGCAATTAAAACAAATAAACAAATAAAATGCAGACTTTCAGTTGAATCTTACTGCTGTTCCACAGCAATTAAACCAGAAACTGTTGACTTTGCTGTATAACGTCAAGCGTAAACAGATCTGCGTGCAACTACGTGGAAGTAAAGCCTACTCATTTGAGGGGGAAGTCTGTGTCTGCAGTAGTCTGTGTCTGCCTTGCGTTAATCCCGTTAATCCCCCTGCAGGAGTCAGGAGAGGGGCCACGGGTGAAGGGTACTGGGCTGGATTAAGGGTCCCTCTGCCCTGGAGACGACACCATGGCTTCCAGTGCAAGGTCAAAGTCAAGAGGACCCTTAGTTTTACATGAATACATTGTGATTGTGCACCAATTTTTTCAGATTTGACCATGAGACAAAATGCAATATCTGGAATTCTAAAAACATGTACATTAATATTGAACAAGAATATCAGAATCACAGAAAACAAATCAAACAAATTCCTCAAAAGCCAAGAACAGTACATTGCCTGGACTTGCATGAATTAAAAAACAAACAACTCCCCCCAATATATACACGTTGTCTCTGCTGCAGGCTTAAAGCTTCTTCCTCAGTAGGGACATCATTAACATGCACCTCTCGCCTTTCCACAGGCTTTCTGACAAAGTGCATGAAATGCTGATGAAGAGGCCAGTGGTGAGTAATGAGTGTCTGAGTGACCCTGGGATGGATAGAGTGCATGGGGCTTCCTGAACACCATTACTATCTCTTCTGTCAAAGCAGTGACTCAGTGTAAACGTGTAGGAATGGGGAGGTCAGGGCAGCCCAGGGTAGTTCCTGGCACGCGCCGCATTCCCCCTCTCCGTCACTCCCGGCGAGGTGGGCAGTCAAGCCCGCGATGTGACACTGTGGAGATGTGACAGCTGACTCCAGCCAAGAGTTGTCTGGTCAAAGTCACAGTTCACTCTTCATACACAACAGCATCCCCCCCGACACACCCCACCAAAACTTTAAGGCGAGCTGGATGAAGCTGACCGGTTACACCTCACCAACATAGAAAGTGTGACATGGCCACCTTTAACACACCCTGGAAGGACCATCAAGACCAGACAAATCAGTTCATGTTAGAATCCTGGAACGGCAGCATATGTTCTGGGTAAGAAAGCCTGTAGTGAGGTACAACAAACATGCTGATGAAATCACAGACATCATGCCAAAAGATTCCATGTGAAAAGAAACGAACATGATGCAAAGCAGAAAACCCAAGGGAATCCTATCCGGAGCCTATCCTAGACCTCTTCCTGCTCCTACGTATTAGCAGGCTGGAAACACTGTAATGAACAGCCACAGGAAAGAAAGTCATTTATTAACCTAGAAGCAGAATGCCATCAGACTGGGGGCTGTCGGGGCGCACAATAAACATATAATAAGCAGCACAATAGGCCAAGGTAGAGCAATGAGCCATGGCAGAGTACACCCAGGACAGCCGGAGCGCGCTGCTCTAAGTATATGTGTGGGTGGGTCGGAGAGAGCAGGTAACGGCTTCAAAATGAATGGGTGTGGTTCTGAAGGCAGTTTGCCAGCCGGACAGGGTGCAAAGGTCTGTTACTTAATGGCACAAAGGGGTAATAAACATGCCGGTCATGTTTGTACAAGTAGCTGTCTATGAATCTGTGGGGGAAAATGCGCTGGTATGTCTGAAATAAAATACAAATTGATAAAATAAGCAAATAATCTAAGGAATGAATGCAAACACATGCTTTTATTTTGACATAAGCCTTTAAAAATAGCATATAATGAAATGAAACAAGCATGACCTTTTTCCTCTGGGCAACTTGAAGTAAAGAAGAAAGAAAGAACAAGAAAATAAGAGGGGCATATACCAGCCTAGTGCTTAAAAGCCACCCATGTAGTACATAAAACCCTCCATCATTCTGATAACCCCTGTAACATTGAGACTCAACCACTTTAACCACTATATGAGACTCAACCACTTTAAACATTCTAAAAGAATGCATCAAACTCTGCTAGCACAATTCACAGCAGGTGTATGGATGAGCAAGTTGTTGTTGTTGGGGTGTGTGTGCGTGCGCGCGCGCGCAAATGGGAGAATGATATTTGCAAGTGACATCAAGGATAACAAATGCTGGCAGTCTTGGCAGTCTTGCAGGCTTTACTCACCTTACAAAAAGCAATATGATGCAAAAGCAGCTGTCAGGCTTTCAGGCTTGAGAGTACGGCCTGTTGCTCCTTCCATAGTCAGAGAGCGCATATTACACTGACAGACAGGACAGAAGCGTCCTCGTGTGTTCCCACCACAACCACTCACCACATTAAGACACAATCACTGTCACTGCAGAAATGGACATGTCACACATTGCCTTCGAACACTAAAATGGACATACTGTACATGAAAACTCGTCAGGGAAGCAGCTCTTTGCTCATGACTGCTCTCTCTTTTTAATTACATTTTTTTTTTTTTTTTTACCAAGACCATTGTGGAGAGGGGAATCGAAATCAATGTATATATATATAATGAGCGAGAATGTCTGAATTCTAATAAAATAAGAAATGTATCACTGGAATGCCCTTTCGGACATGAGTCACACAAAACACACAGAGCTAAATGACTCTCATGGGTAGGTATGAGAGCCAGACATACAGTCACTTGAAGGCAATACACAGAGAAACAAAACATCCACGCAGATAAATTTACTCATGCATACATTTTAATGCACACCTAAGTCACAAACCACAAGAAACACACACACAAACACACACACACACACACACACACACACACACACACACCAGCATCACTGCCTGGAAATGGCTGATGAAACACCTGTTAGTGACTCATACACGACAATCAACAGCTGCTTAGTAATCAATGTTGAGTTGCCAAAAAAAACCAAACAACAAACAAACAAACAAAAAAAAAACCAAACACACGCACGCACACGCACACACCCACACCCACCATGTACTCTGCCCCAAGGTGTTACCAGGGACGAGTACTTAGTGAGGCAACAAAGATTCAGGACAAGCTCTAAAAGGCACAAGTACAGAGGTGGAGCCATCAGACACGTTAGGCAATGAAGTTAAACAGGGCCATGTGTAACACCCAGTGAGCAGGTCAGAGGAACAGCCTCTCTCTGCAGTGCACACAGAAAGACACCAGCTCACGTTGAGCAATTGTAAAATCTCCACAGAGCACAAACACCGATTAGGAAATAAGCAATTTCTGAAAGAAGCCAAGTTTCCAACAGAATGCTCACTAAACCTTTCCAGGTGCACGCATCTCATGCCAGTCTTTACATACACAATGACAGCACCAAACCCAAAAAGACAAACAGGTACTGCAAGTTCAAATACTTTCGTGTCCCCAGGAACTATTTGTCATCTTATGGGCCTTTCACTTTGCCTCACTTTCTCTATCTTTCTCTACCACTCTCGAGGCGTAAGAACAGCTTTCCCACATTGCACCACATGGTAAACAAAATGATGCTTTCACATGCACGACTTCTCGGCATTGGGTGTCATTGGGCCAGTGTGAGAGCGCGTGTTACAGCACAGCACGGACAGGCTGGGTTACATTTTTGTCGTCCTCCTCTCCGCGGGTCCTGGGAGGGAGGGCGGGAGATGTGATCAGCCAGGTGATGTGGTGATCTCCTGGGAGAGAGGGACAACATCTGTGGCACCATGGAGCAACCTGAGCTAAGCACGTGGAGATTTAATGAGAGCCAAGAGCATTTATGAACTGCACTGGGGCCTGGCCTGATGCCAGGCTGCAGAGATAACCGGATGATAACCATGCCCACATAGTGGTCAGTATAATTCTAAATGTTCACTTTATCTTTGACTCAATATATACAAGCCCCATCACCATGTGAAGTTAAAAGTTAAAAAACACAGCTAATATCACACTGTGCACAGTGCATCACGGTGTGCACTTTTAATATCACTTTTCAACAACAGTGCTGTACTATCATCTAGACATCTTTCCCTCATACACACACATATATGCATGCAGGTGTGTGTGTGTGTGTGCACACATTTTAATGCACACCCAAGTCACAAACCACAAGAAACACACACACACACACACACACACACACACACACGCACGCACACACACGCGCACACACACACAAACCACAAACTGCGAGAGGAAATCCAGAAATGTACAAACAAATAAGACGCAGATCTCCAAAATGTTCTGTTCCTCTGTAACAAAGTAAACAGGGTCACGACTCAGTCTCCACCCTGAACTGTGACCTATGCCCCCTTTCCTGGGCCTGACCTTTGCAAGGCAATGGCGAGAGGAAAAATAGGAAGTGCGTGCTGTTGCAACATGGGCTAGTCAGCCCGCAGCAATGTGCTTTCTCCTTTCTTGTTGACCCCTATGAGGTCATCTCAAGTGACTGACAACACACATCTAAATAATGTAGTGCATTATTTAACAAATGGTTCCACTGCAAAAAACACTACAAATCAAAGAGGCCCCAATACAGTTGTGGTTTGAATCTTCACTATCTTTCTCTAAATGGCCATGTTTTTCCACCTTCTCACTTATGTATTGTCAAGGGGTGATAGTAAATGAACAGTGCGACTTAAGATTTGTTTGTCTGCTTTTTAATAAAAGGAGCTAATGAAAAGTGAGAAAAGGGATATAGAAACTGGAGAATAAGATGGATCTCATTTTGGGTCACAAAGTTTCTCAGAAGCTGCTTTGAATCCTGAGTGCAAAAAGGTAATTCCATGCTAGTGGTGTGAAACGGATGAACAATGATCTGTCTGCTGGTATCTTTGGAAGTGTGCGTGTGTGTATTTGTGACCTTGCCCAGAGGTGCACTATTAGACTACACTGAACACCAAACAAAGAAACGTCTTTGCTTGACAATTATTTCAAAACATACTTGATGAAAACCACATTCAAAACTAATAGGTCTTTAATAATATAAAAAAATAAATAAATCAGTGATGTGATGGATGGGACCATTTTCAAACTGTCTCCCACTCAACATGTACTGCAGAGCATGGCTCGCTGGGTTGGTGATACTGTTTATTTAGAGTATCAGGCCACTGTAGGCTCTTCATTTCTATAGAAAACACCTCTCCTCTCGAAAAAGCAATTCAGCGCTAGATAAAACACATGAATGTATTGTATATACATGTACTAGAGTGTAACTGGGAGAGAAACCTAACATTCAGCTTCCAGGTAAGTGTGGCACCTTATTGGAAAGGTACATGAAAACTGATCAATCAGACCTGGAAAAGCAGTCTCTACAGTTCTGTATCTGATCTGTATCTGTTCTGTATCCATTTTGAACTGTTCTGTACTTGATCTGTACCTTTCAGTCTACTTAAAGCATCAGAGAGACAGAGAAAGAAACAAAAAACAATTACATAGAAATAGACAAAGAGAGAAGACAGAGAGACGGAGAGAGAGAGGGAGAGAGAGACAGGGAGAGACAAACAGAGAGAGAGAGAGGGAGGGAGACAGGTCATGGATACACCAGTGGTGATGATCAGGAGACATCAGCAGTGTCCTTGGTGACACTCGTCATGTGTTTCAACACAGCGACATCGGGGGAGGGCGCTCTAGGTGGCGGGCGTAACCTTTCTGACTGGCATGCCCGCCAATGTCCTAGTACAGAACTGCTGTGCTGGCACACAGAATGTGAGGGCCCCACCCACCATCCTCTCTTCCGTGGATGTCAGTCAAATGTCAAGGCCCCACCCACTGTCCTCTCCTCCATGGATGAGTGTCAGTCAAATGTGCTGCTGCTGCTCAACAGACAAATCTCCTGAACTAGTGAAACTGAGGAGGCGGAGTAACTCCAAACGGCAACAAAAGAGGCATATGATGGAGGAACAATGGACAATGAGTCAGACAAACTGTTTTTCCCCCTTGCATCCAACTTTAAACAAACATTTTCATTATTAATAAGAATGAAATGATTATCATTTTATGTCAGACAGCTAAGCGTCTGGCACCAATGTTATACTGTTTTAAGTTAAGATAAAGATAGCTCAAAATTTCTCTTAAATGAAGCGCACCATTTCACCCTAATCCCAGTCGATTAGCTGTAATCCCTATGAGGGTGAGATCTTCCAGTATCAATAATCCTTTTCTTTTTAAATGCCATCTTTGCCATGGAAGACAATAAGCATACTGTCCCAGGCTAAAGCTCGCCTGAGCATTACCCGCTGACATCATAGCCACAAGGTGTGGCTCTGAACGGTCATGTAACAAACTCATATTTGCCAAAGATAATTCATTGGGCTTTATGCTGCTAGATACTATTTATGAGGCCATCTAGAGCACAGGGAGAATAAATCAGAACAAAGCAAAAGTTTACCCCCCCCCTTTTTTTTATTAAAAGACTGTCTGTGTGTTTATATTGAGCTCACTGTTACCTTCAATAACTAATGACATGTTTCAATGAAACTTGCGCAATCTCCTTGAGATGTGACCAACTCATTCCTCAAAGATAAGTGCATAAAAGTGTTCTCTGGAACTCAGGCACGATTTCCACACAAGACAGATATCGGAAACTATGTGGAGTGATATCCTTTCTTGGTAATTTGAAACATGATGCAACACGGTTGTCTGAACAATGCAATACAGGGGTTTGTTGCTGGAGTGAACACTGATTATATTAGAAGATTAGTATTTTAACTGTTATAAATGCCAATGTTTAAGTTTATATTATGTCTGTATTATAATTAAAGCACCAACTGCTTGTACCATGTTTTACAAAACTTTATAATTTAAGGTTTTATTGAAGAAGATAGAATGTCATTTATTCCATACTTTCACAACAAGAGTAATTTTCCATTGTGGAAAAAGACAATGAAATGCACCATAAGTGAGACAGGAAGCTCATGTCACAGTGGACATCACATGCTAAGTGAACTCTCCTTTTCTTCTTCTGAAAGAAACATTTTTCTCTGCTTACCCAGGGTAATATGTACTGAATGCGCATTTCTGTGCTTTTGAAAGGACACTATCTTTTTATCCATTATGTTAACTGTGGCTAGCAAAGACGTTTTCTGTATAAACAGAAAACGCCTTTAATTAACAAAATCTTGAACAGCATCTTCAGCTGAGCTAACAGATTTAAATAACCTCCCCAGTCCCCTGAGAGCTTGCCTCTTTGAGGCCGAAGCCACAGGGACCAATCAGAGTCCTTATGTGAACCCAGTCATGAGCAAAGACCATAATAGTCTCTTGTTCTACACTAGATCCATGTGGCAAAGAGAAGCCCAGTGCTACTCCTGTGCTTGTTTTTAATTCCCGACCCAATGTTTTACTGTAAATGGCTACATACAAATCCTGATTCTCCAGTGGAATGTTGCACACAGCCCTGCTTTACTTGCAGAGATTGGAGCTCTGGCATTTTTCCTGTGTCCACGACACATTTGTTCGATCCCAGTTGTCCTTGCGTCATACTTTTCAATGACTGACACGCACACTCAGCTTTGTGAGTATACACGATTGTGTGAGGGTGTGTGTGTGTGTGTGTGTGTGTGTGTGTGCGTGCGGTGTGTTGGCTTCCCACAACCAAGTGCTGTGAGGGTTTGCCGCTCCACTGCATTCTCTGCTCAGTTGAGATGAATTAACCATGATAAATTTGTATAATTAGTTAACACATTGCTCAAGCGAAATGTGACCACGTGTCTATACACAAGCTCACTGGTTCTTGACCATCAAAGTGAGGTGGAGTGGCGGAGAGCGAGGAGCAGAGATCAAAGCTGCAAAGCATTTCTTGTAATTGCTTATGAAAATGACAGCTCTGAAGGTCACGTTTCCCCCTGCTCTAAATAAATGTCAGACATACAGCAAATGGCTTCTGGGGGCAGTGGTGGTGCTCAGCATAGGGAGATGGTCCAGCAAACCTGGGGCCACCCTGACACGCGGCCAACCCACGGTGGCATTTTCGCAAACGCCTGCACTAGTGGGATCCTGCTCTGGGAGCTTAGTGCTGCAAACGGTCAAAGTTCAAGAAAATCGAAAGGCTGTGTTTTCTTACAGTGTGCAGATGTAAAACTAATAGGGAGAATATCTGAGGCCAGGAGTCCAAAAATAATACAGCCAAACCATGCTAAAAGCCTGGCCTTTACAAAACACTGTGTTCCCACCAAAAACCATTAATGTAAACCTAACCACAACTTGTGCCTGAACTGAACAGTTGTTCACCCACTCAGCCACTCAAATAAGTGACTACAAGTAACCATCACTGGAAAGTCTACAGCATCGAGCCCCCCAATGTCCAGCTGAAATATATGAAGCTTCCCTTGCATGCGAGCAGCAGCTGTGTGACTTTATAAGCTTGTGAGCCTCTTTGTGGTGGATGTCTACTAACTGCAGTGTGTGTCCATCCAGAATAGATCAGTACAGATCAACACAGCATCGAGGGCGTGCCACCTACAGCAATCGCAGGTGCTTCGGGTAGAGGTGGGAAGGAGGGAGTGCAGCTGTGGTGGATAACAGGGTGGACAGCACTTTATTTGCTGATGCAGCCCTGGGTGGAGATAATGCTGTGTTTACACGCCATGCTCTAAATGTAAGCTGGATCTGCTGCTTGTCCTGAGGGGGAGAGTCTGGAAATATGCCTGTGTCTGTCTGTGTGTGTGTGTGTGTGTGTGTGTGTGTGTGTGTGTGTGTGTGCTTGCGTGCTAGGAGAAGCACAAGGGAAGGAGGTCACGACATAGCCAGGTTGCTTTTTGATGTAACTCACAGACGTGTTCTTATCCCTTCATCTTAACCTACAGAGAAGCCAGATGTTCAAATAGTGCTTCCATATGACAGTGTCTAAAGAAAGCCCATAATGTTACGCTAATGAGGTTCGTATGCAAACAGCCTTTGCAATACAGTCATCAATACAGTCATCCTCCTCATAAGAAGTGATCAAGGAGTGATTTAGCTATGCAATAAACTGTATTAGGCCTAGACAGCAAGCTTCAGTTCAAACAGAACTACTTATTTTAATATTTAAGAATACTTTCTTAAAATGTGCAAGATAAAGGTTTTACATACAACCTGATCAATTGTGGAAGGGCAGCGGAATCCCTAAAGCTGTATGAAGGAGTAATGAGAGAGTAATGAGGGAGGATGACGGGAGGATGACGGGAGGGGACTGGATGCTTACCAGCCATGATGGGATTCTGAGAGGTTACACGGGGCAAAAGCAAATCACATCTGAGAGTAGTACATTCACAGAGGCAATGCTCAAAAACCCAGGCTAGATGAAATCTCACCATGAGAGCCATCACTAACCGTCACCGATCACTTTTTATTAACTCGCATGGGAAGGCGGGGGTGACTATACTGAGATGTGTCTATACGAGTAATAGGCAGTGCATTTCCTTATGCTTTACAGAGAACTGGTTCAACTGGAATAGGTGGGTGTGGGCACAATAGCACATTTGTCCTGAATTAACTCACAGAAAAGACCCTTGTTTTAAATTTGCCTCCTTCCGAAGCCCAGTGGCCATTGTCGTAATGTGGGTGATTTGCGTACACCCTCTGATTTCTACTATTTTGCAACAGACTTGCAACACAAACCGGATGCCTTGTGGCAGACTCAGCAAAATCCTGTGCATGTGGTTCTCTGTGTTATAGATGAGGTACGTAACACACTAGACCGACTGGTTCATCCCGCCAAGCCTGGGCCCCTCCAGGAACATACTGACGCGGTAATACAAGTCAAGCAGCCAAACGTCCAGACACCAGCAGGAAAACGCAGGAGTATGAAGTGGAAAATGCCTAAGCTACTGGTGAAAAAATGTTGAGAGAAAAATTAAATCAGTAATAACGAGCAGTGTGCGGATAGCATTATGAGTCATTTACAGGAGCAAGCAATATATTCAAAAAATAGATTTCTTTTTACCTCTTAGTTTGCATATGGATATGGTGTTTTTTATTCCCATGGACTCGGTCATGCTCCACCTGTGTGGATGGAACACTGGATCCAGAAACCGATTCCAAGCTTTAGTGAATCATATGTCTCACTTCAAGGTAAAAAAGGGAGTGTTCATGACCTTTAAATGGTGTAACATAGGCCTCCACATCACGGTATCTCCACTCCACTCCATCTCCTTCACTTTCTCAACCTTTGTATCATGCCATCAGCCCTCCTATTCAGAGAATGAAGAACCTTCAAAGCTGAATGCAAATTAATCAAAAATGCAAATGCATTCTATGCCTTTTATCTATTTTGCTACTCCGAGTCAAGAGTTTTAACTGTTGTTAATAGTACAGAACAGTGATGAGCGCTGTATTGACAATATGATTTAAACTAACTTAGAAAGGGGCCTTCGAACACACTCTTTAAATCAGTCAAAGAAATGACTGCTTATGTCATCAACACAATTGATTTCTCAATGTTGTAATTCACACAATCCATTACTATCACTACATACCAGGGGATGAAATTCAATGTGTTTAATGTTCCAATACTGATTTAGTGTTAGACCCCTACAGAAAAAGCTACTGGCATCTGATGGGTCAGTCTTTACCCCTTAAACCTGCTTTCAACAAAAAACCTGATGCTATCCCCCAGCTATAGTCTTTCCAACCGATTTGACTCTTGTTTGTGAACTTCTGCTCTGACATTTTATTTTGATCCTCAGGCCCAGCCCAACCTATAATTTGGTTGCCTAAACAGCAGCATAATTGTTTATCGGAGCGGCAGGCTTAGCTGGTCTTTCCAGCGCTTCTTCGACTGTTGCATTAGGGATCCCCAAACCACCAATTATTTGCCCCCCCTTTACTCCTTGCACTCTAAATAAATGTGACGCTAATGTCAGGGGCATTTGAACACTGGGCTCTCCCACTCTTGATGGTTTATGAAGTTTTGAAGAGTTCTTCCTAACATGCTTAATTACACTGTACAATTGAGCTTTCTTCATATAAAATGCTGTGTGCTGCATTATGATCAATAAAACTGGCAAAAAATATTTTGGACAAACACTATGTTCTGCATGTCACGACTTCTGTGCTACAGTAAAAATATTGATTCGTGGATGTAGGGCTTAAACTAGGGCCCTACAAAATTCACAGACGTGAAAATTGCCTGGGATATTTTCTAATGATATACAGGCTACTATCATATGTGATATTTAAGCGCTAATAACTGTTGTGAAATATAGTGTTTTTCTTGTAAAATCTGTGAAATTTGTTTTGGTGAGAAATGTGGTCCATGAAATTAAGTCACTTAAGCCATGAATTTAGTAGGGCCCTAGCCATAATGCTCACTACACAATGAACTCAGCATTGCAACAGATTTCTTACTTCCTTTAAAGAAGCAAAAGGTGGAGTTTGGCAAAGACAAAGGCTGCTGCTTTGTGTGAGAGTGCAGAGAGGTGAAAGACACCAATCTCTGCAGAGGGAACCTGCAATTACTTTCTAGCTCTTAAGATTCCTGAGCCCTTAGTAACTGTTTACTGTTGCAGGGCACGATCAGTCTCCAAATTACAACTACTGGCGGAGGCATCGAATGCTCAGCAGTCACGCACAGGGCAGGGTAGAGTCTGTGCCCTGAACTCTGTGCCCTCAGCTCCACCGAGCAACACAGATCACTGGCCACGAGTACTCGTCATGATCAAGAAACTCAAAGACATTACATATAAGGCCGAAAATAAAACCAAAAAAAAAACAAAAAACCTTGCTAACAAAATTTAAAGCGAACAAACAGAAGTCGGTCTTTTTCTTGTTGAGTGGAGCACAGTTTAACTAAAGTAATATTCCATTTTCACTATAGTGGGCCTACTATAACATACTGAAAAACTGCTATCAAACAATCAGCCTTCACATCAGTGGTGATGACATCCTTCAAACTTTTTCCTTTCATCGTCATAAGACATCATCATGTCTTATGATTCATGAAATCATTCCAAGTGTGACCCAGCTCATCAGGCCATACATTTAGCATGAATGTTGATGTGTCAGTGAGGGCTTTGTAATAGCCACAACCAAGGAACTGAATTCTAAATGTCACTTCACCAACCAGAGCGCAGAAAGCCTTCTTTTAGGGCAAAGTAAAAAAAGGAGCTGACTGGTGCCAATAATTTGTCTAAAAATACGTTTTTTTGTTTTTTTTTAAATCACATGGTGACAAGAATAGATGGGGAGAAAGCGGCAACAGTTGAATTTGCTGGCTCTTGGGCAGCTAATTATATCCTTAATGCTGACCTAATGAAGGGGGCTGGAGTCACAGCCAGTGAGGTCATGATCACAGCCTTCTGAACAATGCTCCCGTCAGATCCAGCAGCTCGGGTTGAGGCTGTGTGTACATGCCTTTTGGTATGTGTGCGCACTCTGAGGGCTGATGAGACTGTGTTCATGACCACTGTGGCACTGGCCAGCTGCATAGTCATCAAATGACTCAGCAAACTGTTGAAAATGTCCTTGAAATGCTTGAGGAATGTCTTGACCCAACCACTGAAAGCACATTCCAAAGGCAAGCTGGGAAATCAATGATAGGCTGAACCAGGTCAGAGCCCCTCAGCAGCTGTAGATCTACTTCGGGGCCCAAACGTGGGGATTGTGAGAGTGTAACTGGCCAGTCACAGCTCTCACAATCAAACATCATCAGTGAGGAGCTCATGACCTGAGAACTTCAGGAGGTGAAGATACTTCCCACAAGCACTGGCAGAAATGCACAAACAGCCAGGGCACCTCACGACCGGAGTCCAACACAGCGTAAACCCACCGTGCACGCATGCTGCTGTTTAAGGTCATTTGTGTCGCTCACTGGCACAGGAGAGAGAGTCAGATGAGATGTGAAGCACCGTGAATGATACAAACTGCAGTGAGCCGAAGATTCTTTCCTCTGTGTTTTGCTTCCATTACTGATAATCTGGCTGCCCTGCCTGCTTAACGCACTCCCTGGGGAGAGAAAGTGTTCAAAGGCTTAGGAAGAGAAGACAACAGGAATGTGTTAGCATGTATGCATAAGCGGGCGTGTCTGTTGCGCTTGTTTACTTTAATGCTTTGCCACTCAGATCCGTAAACGCAGAGAAATTATTCCTCAAATTAATGCAATCATTGGAAAGACCTAACCCTGTAGTTTATCCCATTAATGCTACACAACAGGTGCCCCTAAGCCTCAGAAATTAAACAAAAACAAAATATCACAGAACAAAAAAAAACCAGACTACAATGCACACCACACAACTACTACAACCACACAACTACTACAAAAGATTTAGATTCAAGCTGACAAAAGGCATTCCTGGTACAAAAATGCAGATATAGTCAACAGAAAAATTATTCTGGAATATCTGAGGCAAACCATAGCAAGAGATAAATGTCCAATGTCCCTGTCCAAGCAAGGGATAAATAAAAGGTGATTAGTTATCAGTTCAATATGCTGTGGGATAAAATGTTAAACATATCAGTGCTGTATCTAAGTGCACGTTCAACACTGACTGAACAGCTGAGCTCTGTGAATATAGCAGCTCATTTAGGATGCTAATGGAAATGAAACTGTTTTCCCACTAGTGTATTCAACAGGAGAAGAATTACATGAAACATTTTTAACAAATGTTGTTGGCTTGTCGAGGACTTTGACTTAAATTATGAATGCTCACAAACTTAACCCTAGTGGTTCAGGTATTAACACAAGCCAATACTGACGAACAAAGTGATGGAGCTGACAAAGGTCGACTGAGTCAAAGCACTAAGGCTGCAGTCAGCTTCACATACAAAACACAAGAACAACCATAATAATAAGCAGCACCAACTTTATTTATATGGCAATTTTTAAACAAAGTTTACATGGTGCTTTATTGAGCAGCAGCTGGGAGGAGGACACAGGCCTCTAACCTGCGTTTAGGTGGAGGGACCGAGAAAGACCTGCGTTTAGGTGGAGGGGTACAAAAGCAGCCAGGGATCTTCCACTTTTACACAGCACCACGCATTTGCATACAGGACAAGTTCATACTGAGTGGAGAATTGGACTTTAGAGCTCAAAACAGGTCTGTGTTGCTTCCTGTCCCCTACAGATGCGTGCGCTGATCAAAAAGATCAAATGTGTTCTCTAAGAAAAGTTAGAGCAAAGTTTTTCAAAAGTTGTGCTGGTAAGGCAATGTATCCTGTTGCCTTCTTTAAGACAAAATTCTAAAGGCTAAACTTGACATAAAAGAAACCTAAACCATGCATATAACCAGGGAAGATTAAAATACTCGAGTTAAGTTGTGCCAAAGACACACTTCTTAACGTCATGTGGTACCATAGCTAAGAAATGTATTGTCTAATTTCATACTTGGTCTAATTCTTAATGCTGCAGAGAGAATTTCGGCATCGCCAGCATTGGCAGTGAACCCATTCCTTAAACATCAACCCCTAAAGCCCTCTTCCCAACACATTCTCACACACACGCTCGCACAAGTACATAGGCATGCACACGCATATGCACACACTTTCTCATGGCGATGCTTCTAGTTTAAAATACAAACATCTCCTTAGCTGTCTGAATAGAAGCCAATCACACTGTTTATTAACTCCTACCCTACGGATGCTCAGGAATTCAGTCTTCATTTGCTGTGCCTCCTAGAAAACATTTTCACTGCTGTTCGTGGAATTGCTATATTTGAAATTGTAATCAAGATATAAACTGGCACAGACATGCATTAAATTAATTGTTACATAAAAGTTGCTTGATGATATGGCATTTCAAATGTCATTCTTGTTCTTGTGGGTTAATGACATAACAGGAGTAGAACTAAAAAAGAAGACAGACAGACAGACAGAAAGAAGAAGAAAAAAATGCACTTAACTGTGAACTTTCTATCCTTACCTTAAATCCAAACATGGGTAAAAGGAGAAATGGCAAAACTACCAACTGAAAAAAGGAGAAAAATTAGGCCGAAATAAAGGGCTGTATGTAAGTAACAGAGAGGCCGCTATGTCAGTGAGGCTAGGGAACAGTGGTTAATGCAGAGCTCTGAGGAGACATTTCACCCCAGACCCCATCTGCTGACTGTCGCAGTTTGAACAAATTGAAGTCAAGAGGGAAAAAAATAATTGAAAAATGATTAGAGTAACAGCAAGTGGACATTTGTGGCCTAGTCCCTTATTTAAATTGGGGGAGGAGGAGGGAGGAAGACCAGGGGCAGTGGAGAGTGCGGTGGCTACTGCTGGACAGATCATCACTGCGGGCTAAGGGCTGGTCGCTTAGGACTGCATGACACAAACATGAGAATTTCGTCACGGCTTTTCTTTGTGCTCTAGTATCTCCTTGTTTCCCTTAGCTTTATGTAATCCCTGTCTTTGGCTGGGAATCCACTGTCCCTAGTCGCAAAAGAGGCAGGATGGGAAAAAAAAAAAAACACGTAGTTGTTGAGACACAGGTATGCACTCGTGGTCAAAAAGGCTCCACTGGAGTGAGAGTAACGGAGCTACTGGGCACAAGCGCTGTGCTCCCTGATCTCGGCGCAGGTAACGAGAGGTGGCATTTACATGCAAGTGGGAACTCCACCTACTTACACTGAGACAGGAGTTCATGGACAGGCCCTTGGGGAAGACTCCGAAAATCGGGAAAGGTCAGTGGGTGTGCCAGACTATTGCTTGCATGATCACGCTCTCCAACAACTACCTTTCCTCCCCATGGAGTGAGTGACCAGAGCACAACTACCCAGCAGTGGATTGGCAACATTTGAACACTAAGAGAAAATTGTGATTTGCAGAGTTTCATGAGCTTTTATAGCTTTCATACATGACTTAGCTTCCATATATGATGTAATAATTAAGCATGTCACTAGCTTGACATGCACTGAAAGTTAAGACTCTTAGATGTACTTTGGCAGTGCATGTTATGCACCATCTAGACATCTAGACATTTACATACAAGGTCCAGAAGCATCTAATATTTTAGAATATGTCTAATCAGGGGTACAGTACATCAGGGTGAAAATGTCAGAAGGGTAATAAGTCGACACTTATTTTCTCCAACATAAACCAAAAGATGTAGGAGAGTATTGTGCCTGAAGGTTCCTTTGTCCTCCCAGAAAAAGAAACTGCTGATGCCCGATATCATTATTACACCACACCAGTGTCATCTTGCCTCCCCATGCACTCCCCCTCTCTGCCTCTCAACTAGTACAGGCTGCGCTCTTCTGACAGGCAGGCCGCTCCCTGGGGGCCCACGAGCCGATTTGGGAAGGTAAACATGTCCAGCTCGGTGAGCTAAAACCAATGAGACGGTGCGGCTCAGGCAAGCGGCGCGGTGCGCGACTCCAGTCCCTGAGCCTGATCACGACCTCGCTCGGGCTAGTGCCTGGCACAAAGGACACCCACATGCATGCCCATGCCACAGGGAAATGTGGCCCGGCACAAGGCCCAAAGCGATACGACACTGGCCTCACTGAAAGCTTGATATAACAGTAGTCAATAGTAGGGCATTTGGGTTTTTTGCTATACATTAAGGGGTGAAACTTGAAGGGGACTCCAGCATGATTCATCCACGTCCGGGGAGAGGAGAAACTTTAACCTTCTGATATCCCTCACCTATTCTGGGGAAGGCCCAGCGAAATGTGTCACTATCTACTAAGACTGATTCATTTTTGGAACAGTCGTCATCACAGGGTGCATTATTTGCTCATGCATGTAAACAGTACATTATCTTTTTCATCTTAACACCAGGATGTGTACTAGGAAAAAAAAAAAGTTATTTCCTGTTACCTAGGTAACCAGTGTACACATTTACTGGTTACCTTACATGCCCACTGTTGTTATGTTTTTAGTTCTGACTGCATGCCACGGGAATCCTAACGGTGGAAAACCATTAAAGCAGCAATATTCCTAATCAGTTCACTAATGGCCAATGAAAAATCTTCAAGGCCATGCGTGCCCTTGCCTAAGGACAGAGGTTAAGCAGCTAGTGCTCATTCACCATGTGCTCCTGCCAGATGGCTTTGGATTTGAAAAACACATCCAGGCTTTATTGAAGTGTTCGGGTTGGGCCTAGTACACAGTGCTGTACTAGGTTTGCACTCTCTCTCTGAAAATTTTGTTTAGTTTTAGTTTTTCAGTGTGGCTTTTTTAAAATAGTTTTTCTGTTTTTTAGTTTTAGTTCACTATAACAATTCTGTTACCGAACAGATGCTAACATAACAAGTGTGTGGAGGACAGATGCAGCAAAAAAAGAAAAACACTACAAAGTAAACTGGTTCAGGAAAAGAAAATGCTCACATTTTAAATTTACAACAGTGATTATAAACACCATCTAAAGATGAAACGTGGCGAACACCGCAGGCAATCCAGTCCGAAAGGATAAATCTTCGAGAGAATGAGTTTCTTTTCAAGCGCTCAGAATGCTGCATCCCCTGGGAGCTGTGGGTGGGAGAAGCTGTATTTCTCACACTTCTTAATCTGGTATGACTTGCTGCATGCCACACAGGTCCTGTTAGCATGGTGGACGACACAGACATGAACATGTGACGTGAAGAAGATGATAGAAGTCATCCTACAAGTCAGAGAAAAACAGGAAGGAAGGAAGGAAGGAGAATCTCTGGAAGAAGAGCAGAGAACTGCCCGAGTGCACCACACAGCACAACACATAAGACATCTGGTACCAAATTCCCCTAATTATGGTGGCTCATATGAAGCACAATTCTGCATGGCAGGAGTCCATGACAGTTGGAACTAAGCACTCGTTATGATCTATTAACTCAGAAACAGCGGTTTTTTTTTTTTTTCAACAACCAGAGCTTTCATGTGCCGTCTGAATTTGAAGGCAGTGCTGGGTAGTCACCTTGGACTAACTGATAGGCTTATCTTCAAAAGGTCGAAACATCTGAGCTTTGGTAAGAGCTTTGGTAAGACCACAGGAAGAAAGCACTGTTCCAATGTGGCATCTCTTGTGAGCAGCAGAATATCCTATTCAGCTCTGACCTTGCTGTCACTACCACACAGGACAGTGTGTGTGGTACTGAGGGTTAGATGGGCAAACACAGCCAAGACTGGAAAAGGCCACAGAGCACGGGCATCCCGAGGCTGCATGAGCCCTCCCTCTCTCTCTCCCTCCCTCCCTCCCTCCCTCTCTCCCTCTCTCCCTCCGTGTAGGAGAGAGTGTGGAAGAGATGGAATGTGAATAGAGACAGAGAGCCACAAGGCAACTGTGAGGCAAGGAAGACTTGAGGAAGTAGGGGGTGGGGGCGGGAGGCCTGAGTGAGAGACCCTGCAGACACACTGCAGCTCAGAGCTGATAGGAAGTGACGGGCTGCTGATTAGTTCACTCACAACCCTAGCAACTACCCTCTGCACGTACACGTACACACACGTACACGCGCGCACACACACGCACGTACACACACTCACCCACGCACACACACGCACGTACACACACTCACCCACGCACACACACGCACGTACACACACTAAGCCACAAAGAACAATCATAAACAAGAAGTGAATTTCCTTATTTTGGCCTATATGGCCATGCCTAAGCTTGTGTATGTGCAAGAGCTCACAGGTGTGTGTCTGTGTGTGTTTCTCTGCCCTACCTTGAGGAGATAGATGGGAATGTTGCTGAAGTCCACTGGGAGTTTGAGCAGGAAGCGAGCGGAGAACTCTCCTGTCTGCAACACAGAGACATGAAGACTGTCAACAAGCACACAGACGCTTTCACACTATCCTGCGCAGGCAAACACACATAACCTTAACAGCACACATATCCCTTAATAGAACAGATAAGGAAAGGCCATAGTGAGACTGAGGCTGTTCAACAGCTGCCGTGGAGTGAACATTCAACATTTTGGTGCACAGATTTTGAGAAACAGCTCTGGAGAGGTTCCATGAGTCTAACAATGGTGCATTTTAGGACAAATCACAGGATTCCAGTTTTATTAAACTCTGAAGAAGTTGTGAACTTAAACAATATTTTTTATGCCTCCTTTAAAGTTCTATACATATAGAGCTTTTCAATACTATATTTTCTTTTTTTTCCAATTAAAAGTGGATCTTTAAAGTAGACTGCTGTTTGCTGCTAACTGACGTTATATATGTTCTTTGACAATCATAACGTAAGCATTTCTGGCATTTCTCCTGTGTTTCTCAATAATTGTCTGTTATCCCACAAACCACAGTTATATTTACCACATCCCTTTAGAGGTAGAGGTCCATGAAGCAATGCATACAGCCACACACACCCCCACACAGAAAGCATTGTTCCCAAATTTTATCCTGTTGAGAAACCATTTGAAGGACAACAGCAGGACACTTTGCTCTAAGTGTATGTATGCGTGTCTATATGTGGTTTATGTGTCTACATGTTCTCTGTCACAAGTTTGCTTCCCGGTGTCTATCCCTCAAAAGGTTCCAGGTGCTTTTAACATGAAAAGCCTGTAACATGAATTCTAACGTGATATGAGCTGGGACTTCGGTGATCTAGCCAAAGAGCTTCTTCAACCTGCTGGATTCAGCACCATTGCCAATCCACACTACCAGTCAAACTACTGACTACCTTTCCTGAAATGTTGCTTTTTTGTTCATATAATTGATGTAATGCTTTAAATGTTTACACACATTTTAAAATGAAAATGCAACCCAACTCACAAAACACAAGGAATGTCAAAGTTCAACAACACTGCCGCAAATTTTTGGATGCCTCTAAACAACCACCCCACTGCCTTAATAACAGCTTCACAGGAACGAGGCATATGGTTTCAGTGGGAAATCACCTGGCAGGTCCTCCCAGCAACTCTGCAGCAGTTCTGGGATGCAGGGCACATGTGGACTGCTTTGATTTGATTTTCCTGTGCGGTTCTGTGCGCATGAGGTCTGAGCACCAGGCAGGCTGGACCATTAGTTTGAGATGTCCTTCATTTTCTTTCGCTGCCAGACGGGACTTTGGGGCATTTGGGTTCATTATCCTCCTCAAGAATGAAAGACTAACTAGCCATGGTCATGATTAGCATGTATGAAGTGCAGTGTAATCGTCATGTCGGTCAAGACTGCCATGGCTTTGCTAAAGATCACCATGTCTGGTTCAAGCAAGGCAAAACTGGACCATGACACAGATGGGACCTTCCGCTCACTGTTTCTGCACGTTACAAAGACTGATCAATTCATAAAAGTGACTTCCACTGCTCATATGTTCAGCTTGTCATTTTTGTCCTTGGCAAATTTTTTAAGTCACCTCCAAACAGCCAAAATGGAACCATTTGGACTTCGTGTATCATTTAGCCGTTGCAGACTTGTAACTTGAATGAAACTGTTCTCAGATTGTAAGGTCACCTTTAACTTGAACACGTTAGCGAGGGTTAGTTTAATGGTCTTGGATACAGCAGGTTATACTCTTGTGCTTGTGCTACCAATACTTTCAAAAGGGGTGTGAGTAAGTTATAAGTCTCAGCACTTTACATTTGAGGCTCAAATGTGAAGTAATGGGACAAGGAATCAAGCAATTTAAGTCGAGTTGTGTCATAGCCCACGTATGAGCAAGTCAGGACTCAACTTGGGTAATTATGCCAGAATGAGTATGTTGGCAACATCAAAATAATAATAAGTAACAATCTGATGAGCGCGACCAGCTGTGGTACTGAACTGATCACACTAGTGGTGGTCCAGTCATGTGCTAAAACTAATTTACTGTAAATCACCCCACTTCACTGGACCTTCAGTCACTTTTCAGCTAGCTTTATCCTGCCAGAGTTTAACACACAGTCTTTTTGGAAAATAAAAAAGAGGAAACTATATATTATATAGTATATAAAGTCACAGAAATTTGAGTGTTTATTAAGTCATAAACTCACAAATCAAAGTCAAAGTCAAGTCTCATTTTCTCTCATTTTCTCATGTCATGGGTAAACAACTTTTTTACAACTCAAATGAGATCACATGATTCAAGTTCCCCACCACTGGCTTATAATATAGACAGACACCGACCTGCTAACAGCTTTCAGTCTAAAATCCCCTTGCTTAAAATATTCGTTTGAAAACTAAAAATTAGAACACTTAGACATAGTTATTTGTTTCAGAAAATAAAAAAATAACATGCATCATATGCATGTGCACATGTCATTTTGACTGGTACTGGAAGTGACAACATCAATGTGACTAAAAAGTCAAACAAGACACATTTGAATAGTATCTTATGATTTACAGATGTGGAAATCATCACAGCACAGTTGACAACTTAGCAAATGCATTAGAATAACATATTCCTCATTTCTGTCATCTAGTCTGACTAGTGCTTGACCCATTAAAGCATCACGTCTGGGTTCGCTTGTGTACGCATTAGTCCATATGTAATGAGCCCTGAAACAGCACAGTGAGCGTTACATCTGCAGCGCATTCCGCGCACTCACCCAGCTGTTCTTGCGGCCGGCATAGACCTCCATGCTGCGGCCGAAGTTGGGGTCCTCGAGCAGGCTGTCATACTCGAAGAGCAGGCGCGAGCTGTCCCTCAGCCGCTGACACTGGTACTGGTGGTACTGCTGCAGGAGCTCCTTCACCAGCCACAGGAGGCATTCAGGATCACCGGCGTCCCACGCTGCCAGGTGCTAGATATCGGAAACCACACGCGACACACGGTTAGCCTCCCGGACACCAATGCAATGAACTAGAGCATTTTACTAGTAGCTTTCCCGAGCAGGTTCACAAGACAAGTAAGCAGACATCAGTCATGTCCATCATAAACACATTTATGAATGCTAATATTGTTAAGTGTGAAAAACAAAAGTGAATAGTAAAAAGCTAAAAGGGTCAGTTGTGGCATTATTCATGAACAGAGCTTGAGTGCAGAATTAGGAACACTGGTTGTCATGTGTATATGCTGTAGTCATACTCATTCCTTCCTAAACAGCCTGTTTATTTAATATGGCAGCTGCAAGCCCCCACATTAAGAGAAATTTTATATAAAAGGTATTTTAAGTCTTTCAATACCTTACATTACAAAGCACAGTACACAATGATAGGAATTTGGGCAAAGAGATATGAGCGAGCAAGCTGAAAGTGACTTTCTTCCCTACAGCACTATAGACAGCTGGTAAAGACAATCTGATAAATCTGATGACAGTTCGGTGACCCATGAGTCATCAACAGTGACTTGGTAAGCCTGTAAAGCCCAATCTTCCCTTCCAAGAAAGGGGGAATGTGGTAGCGCCACAGGATATCCTGGCACAGAGGGGCTGCTTTCATCCCCTGACCCTCTGTGCTTCAGTCCAGATGCCAGGCATTTGGCCACATTATGCCAAAGCATTCCAACAATGTGCCGCAAAGAACAGGAAACCCCAGCCACTGAGATGTATGTGAGAAAGAGGAAAAGACCCCTCATTCCCAGCTGCAGATAAGGCCGCTTGCAATCTTGTGCCCATGCCATGTTCTCTGCATAGCACACAATGGTGTGATGTTTGAGGACTCGGGAGCAATTAGGAGCAGGACGTGTGTAAACAAACTTGCCAGTACGGGGCTGCGAATCTAATCGGGTGCATTAAGTAAGTGGGACGCTGCGGCCTCGGCGTGTCTGGTGCCTGTAATGGGGCTCGCTGCGCTGTGTTCCTGAGGCTGCGTGAACGGGAAAACCTTGTGAACCGGCACCGCCCGCTTCCCTGTTTCCATGGACCCCCTCCTATGAGCTGACCTCAACTGCATAGGTGATCTTAATTTGCATGAGCTGCCCTGACGAGGGCAGTGAGCAGGGATGCAAATTACATAGCAGAGGGGCAAAACGCCAACCACCACCTTTCGCAAAGTGTACCGCCATCTTCCTCATTGGCCTAATTCTACCGACCAGTGCTCTGCCTCTCCAGGGGAAGATTACTCCCTGATGCGTGAGGTGCACAAGACCTCAAGTGTAACTCCAGTGACGATCACTAGCAGAAAATAAACGGAACACAGCATTGAAAGGGTGTTAAAAAGCCTAAGTAAAATGAGTAAATATGCATTTGGCAGATTGTCAGTGAACAATCTTCACCTGTCAAAATTATAAAAGAATAAGACAAACGCATGTGTCATTGAACCCATGTGTCATTGCCAGGCAAAGAACAAGCACAGGCTGTATCTTAGTGAGATGGTCGCACGCCGTTTAGAACTTTGAGATGGCAGCAATGCAATTCCAGCCCAACTTTCAGTGGACTCATGACTCACCCTGTCCTCAAGTCCTGCAGGGTCACAACAACGTAGACAGAGGACACAGGGCGTGGCTGTTTGCCTGTATATTATGTAACTTATTAAATTCACAGACCAGAGCATGGAGCTCAGTTTGACAGATCAAATCAAAACGGTCTCCCGATGGTTGATGGTGACGGAAGGGAAAAGAATACAAAGAGAGATGGAGGAGCAGATGTTACAGCATAATTATCAGAAACCGAGTGTCTCTCATATCAAAATAATTCTGAGAAGACCACTAGAGCTGTGCATTCACTGAGCTGTGGGCACATGTGTACACACATTGGTGGAAGCAGACGCATCCACGCACACACCTGAGTATACTTTAATTGGATTCATCTTTTAAAAAGAACTCCCGTTTGTAGATCGAGATTTGCTGACCCTAATTATTCCATTATTAGGAGAAGTGGTAATTCAGAGGAAAGTATCTAATAACAAATAGAGCAACTTTTATTCCGCATTTCTCTGTGGGGATTCCAATGAACCTCATAACTAGACTCTAGGGCTCATATTTCACCCCACTCACATATTGTGGAACCTCACAAATTCATGACTCTCACCTGATATATCCCAACTGGGTAAGACCTGAGAGAAAAAAAAGTGTTACCCTATTGACTTCGTCAAGATTCCACGTGGGTGGAGCAGTCATGAGAAAGTTCATGTTTCCACACAAGAGGAGTTGTTTCCTGGACGGTGCTTTACTTTACAAACTGTCATGATTTCACCGTTCATACTTGCTGTCTGCAATTACCAGGATTAAAGTACGAGATGATCATTGTAGCCAAATTACTCACAATTGAACACTGTTTCTTGTCTTTAACATCACATAGCTGTGGTCAAAAATGCTACTACTGTACTACTTTACAGGTCATGCAGAGGACTAATGTACCAGAGTAGGGTTCACAAAGAGTAGGAGTCACATAAAATATAGGATTTTATATAAATAGTAGTTTCCACATAAAGAGTATAAATCACAAACAGTTCACATGAAGAGTAAGGTTTATACAAAGATTAGTGTTCACATAGAGCATGATTTAAATCAAAAGTATAGTTCACAAAGAATAGGGTTCGCACGAAGAGTAGAGTTTGCATAAAGAGTAGGGTTCATGTTTTCTAGCTGGATACAAGTGGCTCGACTCCTGGTAACAAGCCACATTTCGCCTGGAAGTTGCATTCTATTAAAAGGTCCTTTAACAGAAATAGATTGTTAGTGTTGTATTAAGTGCCTGCAAAAATGGACTCCATCTCTCCTACGTCTCTCATGGAGAACCCAAGTAGCTGTGGCCACATCAAGCATCTGAAGTATTCAATATCTGTGTGCAATACCAGACCAGTCTACAGCTCCACCACCAAGCAGAGAGATGATAACACAACCACAGTCCCAACCATCGACCAGGAGGTCTGGTATTTGGTATGCTCTCTGCATATGCTATGGGCAGTGCCTGCTCTGACATGAAATCAGTCACCGCTTTATGAACTTGTCTGCTCTGTGTGCCTAAGTCAAAGGGCAAACCCATTATCACATTGCTTTAATGAGACCGCATAGTGTGGGGGCACTAGGAGCGTGGGTGTGTGGGCAGTCGGCGGCTGGGCTGAAAATAGCTGCCCCTGATCATGGCATAATGGGGTGGCCATATCGGCTGACCTCTGACTGTCTGGCTGGCTGGCTGGCTGTCCGGCCACACGTCTCTGTGGATCGATACTGGGGAGGAGAAAGAGGCCATTGTGTTCCAGAGGGCTGCGCCCATTCTCTGTGCCGGCACAGGATGTTGGGGTGAGCGCAGGACACTCGTGCCAGTGATGACATCATCCCCCTCGCCTGTTAACAGTTACCAGCAATAACGGGATTCCCGCAAAACTGTGGGCAAGGAAAAGGGAAGGAAAAAAGAAAACAAAGAAATGAAAACAAAGATGGACATTGAAGAAGGGAGACAGAGTGAAAGAGAAGGAAAAGGGAAAAGTAGAGAGGAGAGAGACGGAGGGAGGGAGAGAGAGAGAGAGAGAGAGAGAGAGAGGGAGAGAGAGAGAGAGAGAGAGAGAGAGAGAGAGAGAGGAGAGAGAGAGAGAGAGAGAGAGAGAGAGAGAGAGAGAGAGAGAGAGAGAGAGAGAGAGAGAGAGAGAGAGAGAGAGAGAGAGAGAGAGAGAGAGAGAGAGAGAGAGAGAGAGAGAGAGAGAGAGAGAGAGAGAGAGAGAGAGAGAGAGGAGAGGGAGAGAGAGAGAGAGAGAGAGAGAGAGAGAGAGAGAGAGAGAGAGAGAGAGAGAGAGAGAGAGAGAGGAGAGAGAGAGAGAGAGAGAGAGAGAGAGAGAGAGAGAGAGAGAGAGAGAGAGAGAGAGAGGGGAACAAAGCAGGAAGGGGAAAATATACCAAAATATATTGTCAGGAATGTAACCAAACACTTTGGTGTTTGCTATAGCATACAGTGGTCAGAAATTGACCTTTAGCCCACAACAGCAGCAACAGTGTGACAGTTGTGTTAAGGCTACAACCAAGAACAATAAAACAAAGATTTCCACAGGTATGGTGATGCAATAGTTACAGTCTTTCTGACTCACTCAGAAAATCCTGTCTGCCTGGAAACTAATTCTTATTCTGGAGGGACAAAGCCATCTTTCACCACAGAAATACGTGAACATGTACATGTGCACACACAGACACAGAACGGCAGACACAGACAGACCGACACACAAACAGACATTCAGAGACACACACACAGCTTTCTCATATTATTCCCAACAATGTACTATTTATAGTGTTGACAAGACTCTTGCTTGTTTAAAATAAAAGACAACAAAAGAACCTATCAAGACTAGTCAATGTCATGAATGACAGATTCTTATATGATTTATGGGCTAAATGTAGCCTTCACAGCTGTATATGTTGTATTAATCTTAATCTTTAATCTTTGTAATCTTCTCTGCAAATTGAAAAGGTTTGGAAGTGTACTGAGTATTAACCAAGATTTAAAAAATTCATATAGAACTCAAAAGGTTCTCCTTCCCCTGGTAACATTGCTGTGGTTAGAAGTAAAACATGAAACAATGGCCTTTCATTTGTGGCCTCTGCCATTGCTAATGGTAAAAGCTAAACTTACTCCCGGCAACAGGGACGTGGTGCCATCCTGTACTGTGGAGCCTGTGCCTGCAACATAATCACTATCAATTTATAACAAACAAGACATGAGGCTGCGGTCACCTGGGAAAGCTGGGAAATGCAATGTGCCCATGGTCGAGCGCTGATCTGGCAACCTGGCGGTGTGGACAGATGTGCCGTGGGCATGACGCCCCCAGGCCCAGCCGCAGCTCGCGAGGGAACACCCCGTGCACACTCCTACGCGGCGTGGGGTGGCCGGCGGCTGGGACCGCTCCCGGAGCTGCCCGGTGAAGTACATATTCCGTGAACAGCTGGTACGCCGTCAAAATAAATATATAACAACACTGTAAAATAAATGTATAATGATCGGCACCAGTTGGGGAGAAATTCTGGCACCGGCAGCACCGGATGTGAAAATGGACGCGATAAGAGTAAAAGCCCCAGTCCTCAACATGAAATATACAGGTTAAATTAATTTTCATTCCACTAAGGGCAAGACCTAAATAAAACTACAGTGATGAAATGAAATGTAGTTAGCACTGTCCAAATTACTATGCAGAGGAATAAATTCAGCCTAGCAGTCCATTTTAGCCTCAAAATTGGCAGCAAAGGAATAAAGCGTTTAGAAAATTAGGCAATAAAAATGTACTTGCTGCACCGGCACTTATTTGGCAAACAGTCATTTTTACATTTGTGGTTTCTACTGCACAATTTAACCTCAATATTACTTTTTCCAGATGAGTCTATTTGGACACTAGTAGCTAGAAGGACATAAAAACCCTACTTAAGACAACCTGTGGTATCTTGTTAAGTATCTAATTCATACTGAATCTAATTTGCCTCGATGAAACTATGTGAACAGCTGCTGTCTAAAATTCAGAGATAATTATGTAAGACATGATATATATTGGTTTCATCCTTTAAGTGATTTGAGAGACATTGAAAGCCAGTTTCAGTAAATCACTTTATTGAAACTTTAAAAAAACAAAACAAAAAAAACCCAAAACAAAACAAAAAAAAATGAAAAAAAATCCGGAAGTTTTAAAAAAATCTGACACATTTTAATTCCAGTGTGGGCAAGTGTTTTGTTTCTCGCCTAGAGATTGCCAAATGGCAAATCAAAACTCAACTTAGGAAGTCCACAACATTCCCTTCTCATGAACCATAGAACATCAAATCAAATTACAGTTACACAGACACACACACACACACAGACACACACACACAGACACAGACACACACAGTAAAACTACACTACTAGCTTAGCTAAATAACTAGCTAAAAAGAGAACACTCAAAATCCACACTACCTCACATGACCTTCAGTTCTCAGACTGAGAAGGGAAAAGGGAGTATGCACCCATCTGCTGAAAGGTAGAGCTGTGCTCCCTCCTAGAGTGGCCATCATTGCTACGGTATCAGGGCTGGCCAAACAAAGGTCTGAGAGCACTCCCCTGTCTGTTAGTGGGCTCTGCAGATAACGACTGCAGTAATGGCAGAGGGTCATAAGTCCGCGGTAAAGGAAGGAAGGGGAAGTAGCCTGGAGGCAAGCGTGTCCAGGCTGGCCGCGCTCTTCGTATGCTCACTCTGGGCTTCATTGTTCTGCCCTTTTACGAGATGCAAGGTGCTGCCTCTTTGCAAGGGAGGAGTGGAAAAACGCTGCCAAAGCAACTTCAGGCACCATTCAGCTTTCCGGGCTTTATCTCTCCCACAGTGAAGGGTTTTTTGTTTTTTTGTTTGTTTTTCCCGCACATATTAATGCAGACCATACTGAAAGGCCTGCATGATTGCAACAGAGTTGGCCAGGGTATATTACAAAATTCCTTTTATTCGCTTTTGCTTAGATGCTGAACTCGGAAGAAACAAAGGATTTCACTTGATGCTGTGAGTCTAATTTCTAACTGTTACTTCTTGCAGTTGCAGTTTCTAAACACAAGTGACAGCTTTAGGATACAGCTGGCGCAAAGGCCTGCTCATGTCTGCCCACTCAAGGATGTGGAGCGAACACTGGGCTCCATCGATCTCCATATACACACTGGTGCCTTGGTGCTGCACGTTAGACTGCCAAGACAACTCTCAAAAATCTGCTCTTCAGCTGACATCAGCCCAGCCCCTCCTCATTTGCTATGCCGACTCCATTTCAAAACAGTCCGCCGGTGACAGATGCTGGGGATTATTATAGACTTAAAGGCAGAGAACGGGCCCAATGTCACCTCCACTTCTCTGGCTGGCTGTGTTCAAACATGAGCCAAGCGGAGGGGATTTCCCAGAGTACTCTTAAGACTTCAGCTACTTGCAGACGGAATGAAGGGCGGGAGTCCTTTATGATCACCAAACCAACCATGTATTGCCCCAGTTTCCAAGCAGGTTCCTGAAACAGCGAACCACGCTGCACGCCAACGAGACCAGAACAGACTGTCCTGGAAAATAGACCAAGGGCAGGGCACTGCAAAATAGTGGGAAACTCCCAAAGAGATGATTTAAGGTTTACAATAGGTAATCGTTAAGAGATACAGGGAAGTGTGTGCGAATGTGCATGTGCGTGTAGCTAGAAAGTGTGCCAAACCTGCTGTACTATCCAATTCCCATCTCGCTTGTAAAGCAACAACATATGCATGCTTCATCAGCCCCTACTTCCAGTCATAGCAAGTCCGAACGCCAAACAACCTTAGCAGTAAAACACTATATTGTCCCATTAATCCTTTATATGGTGAGAAAAGAGATGACCTGTTGCACGCTTGTCAAAGACTGAGCAGCCTGTTACTTTCCTCTAGTTGCTCCCCAAAACCTTTCAGCAGATTCCCAGTGGGTCTTCCTGGAAGTGCTCCTGTCCCCTCAGCCTCTCCATTGTCAAGCCACCATCCCTCCTACCAGGGTCGAGTGGGTTGTAAAAACAAAACGAGGAGTGCAGGCTGCCAGAAGTATGCCCACGGAGCTCTTACCCTATTCCCGTACACTAATGAGAGGCCCCATGGTGCAGACTGATGGGAAACTGTGAACTGAGAGGTGAGGAAGAGGGGATTGAATGCCTAACACAAGGCTCAATATCTGCAAGAGTGATATAACATCCTTTCACTGTAAGCCTGAATGGGTCACTAACTTTGTCTGCCACATCATTATTTTCCTCATATTGCTAGAAATATTAATTGTTGTAACTAAATAATACCTAATAAATATGTCCAATAATAAAAGGCTGTGAAGAGGTTTTGAAAAAATGTGGCTGATATCATGGGATGCATGCAGATGTAGGCAGTTCAGGTCTTAAGCCCACTATTTCCTACAAAACAAGCTTTATACAGACTGGCAATAAAAGAACATGAAAAAAAGAATTCATGATTTAATGTCTTTTGATTCTACCTACAGATCAAACTCATTACTGCTTAACAGCTTTTTAAAAAGCTTAATAGCTAACAAAAAAGTTTTTAAATATTTTCATGCATTTGAAATATTATTTAACAAAAAGTACTATATACTGCCCACAGTTAAAATGGAAACACGGTAACTCAGCATTGTGGCAGACAGCTGAGAAAGACAGGGCATGTAGCACGGATCATTAATTTAAGCCTAAACAAGGTATTAGAACAGGAGGCAATATAGTTCTGGTTAGACTACGAGTTTAGTTAAAAACCCAGCAGTAAGACACATTGCCTTTGATCTTGCCTCTCATGTTTCCATGGCTATAAAGTCACATATTCCAACCAGAACCAATGTTATGTTCCCACAGTAAACTACTCTTTGTTTAGTAGCTATAAAAGCACCAATTAAAATCAAAATGGAGCTCTTGGACTGCATCACTGCAGCGGTTTCACTGCCCTTTAACAATTAAACTGAAATCACTCATTGGAGAGCATGTGTAAGATGGAAGACAGCAGTTTTAGTTCAAAGGTAATTGTATCTCCATCCCTGCATCACTCTGTTTTCCTTTAGACATGCAAAGCTCCAAGAAGAGAGAGTCAAACCTCAGCAGTAAAGCCAAGTTTGCGGTCTGCTGATAGATGAAATCATGGCCACATAACTCTTTGACAACTGTAAGGAACAGGATGAGATACTATGTGAAAATCTTAATTCATCAAAACCAATGTGAGAAACCAAACCAAACACATATACGTACAACGACATAATGAAACAAAATTTGCTGAGATTAATGGTGCGTCAGATATTACGTAACCAAGAACTGAACCGTAGGTGCTAATTGGCACTTGATGACTTCGCAAAGGGAAAAAATGGCACAAAATGGCACTTAATTATAACCTTCTTGTACCTTAAATATTCACAATGAGCGAGTTTCCAGCTCAGACAGCCACAAAATAAACAAGGTTAGAGAGTAAAGCATCTAACCACAAGTAAGGTTGACCTGGCTTTAGCTCCATGAATCAAAGGGATTTTTAAAAGTAGGTCAATTAGAACTTCAGTTTATAAAGCTACAAAGTATTTCAAAAAGGCAATAGTACTTTATAATAGTATAGAATGTTACATAGTTATTAGGCATTATTTATATAGATTGTTACAATGTTACTAGAAGCTACATCTTATTTCAGCCAATTAAATGTTTTTGAATGTGGAGAAAGAAGAAAATGTACTTCCAGCTTCAACATTAAAATATTAAAACACCATGACAGGTGTTTTAAACATATCACTAAGAACTACTGACACAGACTACTATCTTAAGCCTGTAGTTGATCAGCAACACCTCAAGCTGGGAGCAAACAATTCTGTTTCACTGGCATAGGAAAACCCTATACAGGAGGAGGAGACTGGTGTGAATGTAGTGGACCATGTGGCCTTTTTGTGTTCACCACTTGCTTATCAGCATGTAGTCAGTTAAACAAAGAAGCACTACAGTGGTGGGGTGGTGAGTTAAGGCCTGTGGTAAACATTGAGATGATGCTATACCCGAGAGCATGTGCTGAAAATGGAGGGTGATGATGGTGACCTTCCCTTTGGCTGACCACAACACACAACTTGTTGCTGACTACAAGCCTGATTTCTCTTTTGTCTCATGCTTTTAACAGGGAGGCTATCAAACATAATGATGATGATTTTCATTTCTGACTGGACAAAGTTTGGTTCACAGTTAAGGGGTGCGTCAGCAAGCGGGCCTTTTGTTTCCAGCTGATTTGCCCACACCTGCATTGCAGCTGCGTGTGAATATAAAATACATAACAGTAAAGTCGCTTGCACCGGAATACAACTACTGCTTAGTTACACAAGGAAGGAATTTGGAGAGTTTGGACACACTATTCAAATATTCCTCAGCAAAACCTGCAGGCGGTGGATGTGCTGGCTCCAGGTTTATTCCACGGCTTGGGCCAAGGAAACAGCATGGAGGTTACCAGCTAATAATATGCAGGGCAGTCTGTGAGCAGGACAAGCATTTTACTGAGACGTCAGAATTCCACCGAGCAATGTGAGAAAGGCCCAGTGTTTGTTGCTTCAGGTGGAAAACAAGCCTCGAGCTGCAGAAGAATCCCAGTGCCATGTTCCACGCACTGGGTAAATCTGGGTGTAAATCTGCTTAAACAAAGCCACTGCTGCCTGTTTCACTTCCCCAGCTAGAGATAAGCTAATAAAACAAATTCTAATGATTGTGTTGTTGTGCTGTAACACTAAAAAAAAAAAAAAAAAAAAAACCCGGCAAATCCAACAGAAAGATCATGCTAATTCCCTTCTCTGTAAAAGAATAAAACATGCATATGGCAAATGGCTATAGTTGGATATCCTGCTGGCTGCCGATGCTATCCCACACCATCTATCTCTGAGAGAAACATCATCAGACAAGCTAAGTTAAACCAGGTGAACACATTCATTTCTGGTTACTATTGAACACTCAATAAGATCACTGCTCCCATGAGAATAACATCTGGCAAAAGAATGGACAAGGAAGCAAAGCAAGAAGGCACTGAAAGCACCACCTAAAGTCCAGTAAACAGGACTGCCAATGAGCTGGAAGATGAGCAGAAGCAGGTTGGGGAAGAGGCAGTGAAAGAAGGAGAAACTCTCCCGCTCCCAAATCTATAATAGAAGCATGTAGCTGAAGGACAAAGTAAACCCATGGCAGCTGCCAAACTCTGGCAGCATAGAGGTGTTTCCCCCTTTTCTTCCAGCTGAAGTCAGGAGACGGTGAGCAACAGTCATCGTCTCCAAGACATTGACAACGGGGGAATTTTAAACCACCGTCACAAAAATAGCGCCGTAGACATGTGAACTCACCTAGCTCCTCGGATGGCCACCGGGTTTGTGGGGCGTAGTTTCAATCGGTCTTTCTGGAATTATTCTGTACACAATGTTTGTTGTGTCCATGTTGTCAGTCATATCGAATTTAATAGTGTAAACACAGAAATGTTGCAAAGAGCTTGCTGTTTGCCTCCAGTTTTCAAAAATAACTAAAAAATGCATTTTTGCAGCAGCAAAAAAAAGGTTAATGTCAGTGGTGCGATTTTTCCAAATGTTTCTCAGCACAATAAATAGTTTGGCGCAGGATGTATTTTTGAACACCAGAAGCTAAAATCCATAATAAAATTTTACTAATCTGAGTACTAAACTGTCCAGACAAGCTGAATTTAGATCTGGTCTGACAACCATTCTTCCTAATGTGGACTTCTCATTGATAGAAAAGGGCTGCACACGCACAATGCCTTCTCCCCCCCCCCCCAGAGTCTCACATTTTCCATGAGCAAAACTTTTTTTGGCTCAAGGCATGGTCTTGGAATAGTGCGCAACTGTGAAATTTCCCAGGTACACCTGAGACTAGCAGAGTGGTAGGCTCTTCCTGTGGTTTGCCTGCAAATCTGAGCCATTACAAACAATTGCAAAACATGCAGGATTGTGGGAAGATGAGCATGACGGTGGCTTTGTAAATATGTTCACAAAAATGTAAATATGACAGCAAAATGCTTAATCAGCAGGGGGAAAAAAGGAAAACATCCCATTTCGCAACAGTACTGGTGTTCAGCTCGCCATCAGCAAGCATTACCATCAGTGCTGATTCCTGCAGACAGTGGGCTCTCTATGCAAGCCTGCAGTTCTTATGTAATTTGCCAGCTTGGTCTCAAAAAACAAGATGGCTTCTGGGTCAAATACTGCTGCTGGCTCAGCCAGCCATATCAATACCAGCCATCTGAATTAACAAGCCACTTAAGAGGAAGTCAAAACAACTTATGTTTCTGTTCCTTTAGTGCTTCAAAGGTATTAAATCATGGTAGCACCATTGTTCTGTTGCCTTGTACTTCATGCTCTTTCACTGAAAGTTGAGCTTGTCTTAAAGGCTGCATTTAGTGAGCACGCTTTTCCAGTTAATGTTAAAATTTAAGTTATTTTTTAATGGTTTTTGTCCCTCTGTATAACACAATCTACATTTTACACACATACAAGACCAAGAATGGACAAGAAGCCAGTTTTTCTCAAAGTGAATAAGATTTATTTAAACCAATTAAAAGTTATTAGGATAGTCATCCTCTGTCACTAACATTTTTCAGGATGTAATTAGTGGAAGTTTTAACTAGGTTTGGCGATCAATTTCAGCAACCAAATTCCTACCCAAATCCACCAGTGACCAGCCCTTCTCAAAAATATTCAATGTTAGATAGATTGCACTGCAACCTCATGTACCTAACCACTTTATATTACCAGAATAAATGCTATGTACTACAACAGTACATGCTACTACTACATAGAATGGTGTTAGAAACATTCCTATAAAGCTCATAGTTATACATATAACATATATGCTACTACATATAAAGCTTGTAGTAGCATTTCATTGAGAAGGACTTACCGGCAGTTCAGATGGCTCTGGCAGAAACTCTGCATCCTCCCCAAAAATGAAGTCAGGAGGCAGCTCAGGGTCTCTGGCATTAAAGATGATGTCCCCTGGCATAGCCAATCACAGATAAGCTGTTAATCACACTTATATCAACTTGATTTAAGCATAAAGACACTACTACACTGGGAATACCAAGCCTGAGAGCAGCTACTCTATAACATTTACAATGTTATTCTTTGGAATACACTACCTACCATATAAAATTACAAATACTAACTTTTCTTGAGCAATTCAAAGGATACACAAATACAATGAACAAGCAAAGCATTTAATTCATGCCATCAACACTTGATATCTTGAAAAACCTAGATTTGAGGGCAACTAATTAGACAACAGTCTTGTCAATAGTTAGCATGAGTATTTGTCTAGTATTTAGGTCACTGAAACATGTCGTTATGGAGGGAGATGGCAAATCAGTGGTTGTGTAGTAATAACAAACAATGAAAACTGAGACCATGGAAAGAGGACAACAAATGATGAAAACTTGGCAACAAGTTAATAAGTATATTATAAAATAGAGGAACCCAAGAACTGACACCTAAGCACTCCCTGAATAAAAGGAAAAGGCAGAGTAGGATATTAGTAGGTTTTTAGTTGTAATAAAAACGCTGTCCATTGGTGAGGCATGATGCGAATTAAGCAAAGGTTGAAGTGTGGCACTGAAGTACGCAGACAGCATTAAATGCTGTACTAAGTTGGAGGAAGAAAGCCATTAATAACTAAAAAAAATCCTATTTTTGAACTGCGCCATTCAAGGAAACCAGATTTGAAATGCTCATGTTGGATATGTTTACATAGAAAAGCTTGCAGTTATGCAACAACCACCCTTGTCAACATCTTCATTAAAAACAGGAGTTTGGCCTGCACTTATCTAGATGTATTATCAGATGGAAGATAGATGTTGCGTCTTACACACATGCACTGAGCAAGCAGGTGGAGGCAGGAGCATGCTGATTTTTGCGATTACTTAAGAGGTAAATCATACTGACTTTATCTTTAAAGAAGTGTTAGATAGGCCTGACACTGCTCCACCAAGCTAGTAGCAGAAGAGGCAGGTGTTGGAATTGTGTGTGCAAGGTTGTAAAAAGGGTTTGGGGATTATTACTATCCTCATTGATGTTAGAGGAGTAACAAAAACAATGAACAACATTATAGACATCCCCATAAATTGAGCATATGTTCAGCGTACACTACAGACTGGAGATTATTTCTTATAACAGCGTGTGAGACATAAGCGATTGGTCCAGTCACTGGATAAACTGAAAGGTCTGGATGTGCTGGGTATTTAGACAGGAATCATAACTGAGGCTATTGGAAATGATGCAGTTATTGCAGCTAACTAAGTTATCAGGACAAGAGAGCTTACCAAAGACCAAGAAGAACAGAGCTTTCAGTGAGGGAAAACATAAGAAAAGCCTGACATGCTTCATGGGCTTCATTTTTATTAGAGCAAATAGTAGTACTGGTACTTCTATGCCCTCACAGCATAGGTTTTGATAATTTATTTAAAAAACAAAACAAAAAAGAAAACAGAGAAAAAAGTTTTGGAAAAAAATAAAAAGATGTGGCACTGATGTTTTGTAAAGTCACTTTGACAAGAACTCCAATTCTAATGTCTAATTTCATTGCCATGTCTAAACCCAGTGCAGATAATTTGGTCTTTTTTTATAATTTGATAATTCTACCAGTGTTCGATGAAAACAAAAACATGTTCTGGAAATACGAGGCAATTAGACTGGGTCATGGAATAATGTCATTGCTAATCATTTCCATGACCATTTAAAGCATTAGAGCTGCACAAAATAAGACAGTCTTGATATATCTGTTTTTATCACATTATTCACACTCAATTTTGACTACTAATTTGTGGTGAATGGTCTGTCTCCACCTAATTTGCTGTGGTTTAACAGAGTAACAGAATACATTACTGCCGTTCAATAATGTTGCTCACATATTTGTCCATGTCGGTCATGTATCTCATGCACAAGTACCTTAGTCTCCTCTGCCGGAAAACACTCTTGGCACTGCCACAAGTGATCCATTTATATGTTGAGCCACTGCACTTGGCACAGCTGTTTAAACGTATGAGTAATACGATTGGCTGAGAAGATATCCATTTACCACCACACTTCCTGTTGACATTCCACTTCACCCAACCCTTTTGCACATGACACGAATGCATGCGCCTGCACAAAAACTGAACAAAGACTGCATGGACTTGGTGACATGTAGCAGGGACTGATGTAGACTGCTATGCACTGCCTCAGGAAAACGGGGCCTGATGTAAGAAATCAGGGGTTCTCTCATGAGGCACAGAGATGCCAATGCATCTCTCACAGAGATATAGGTACTAGAAGAAAGTACACCTAAAGTTAACAACAGTCAGTAGAAAACAGGATAGTGTTTATTTAGGACTGGTAATCAATGCAATAATCCAAGTGATATTTGAGCCCCCTAAATCCCAGAGTTTGTCACAGAGAAAAGGTGATGTGGTTAAGGGATTTTTATAGCCTACTTCTCCATTATAATTGTGTTACAAACAGCAATTATATATTATATAACATAATAACACTCATAATAACACTCTGTTGACTTCCACATCACCATATTCAAAACAGTTAAAAGAAGGTGAGCTTCAAACTCAAATGAAATTCATGGAACATCTAACTTTATGGCTCCTTAAAGGCACTGGGAAGTCAAAACACTGACAAGTAATGGAAAATCACAAGAATATTGTTATGATAAAAACATCTGTCTTATAATCTAGTTTAGTCTAGCTCAGACCTCTGACTGAACTATTTTGCGAACAAGATGGGTGTCCCTAATTGCCATATTTCAATTTACTGTCACCTTGCTCTTGAAGCCCTGTTGTTGCTGGGTTTTTTGATTGGGACTTGTTGTTCTCCCCAGACAAAGAATGACAGACAAATGAACCATAAGGCAGTAGTTTTCCACACATGGAGTGAGGACATTACCAAATTAATGTTTGTCACAAATCCATCACTTCACTTCGAAAAAAGAGAAACAGACTTTTCCCAACTGCAACCTCCAGGGTGGTGAGCATTTGGGGACTTAGTCAAAGTGGGTGCTCGAGAAATATTGCCCCAGCTGAAGCAAAACCAGAAGCACTGGGTGCTCCTCCAAGCACCACTCAGTTGTGTGCAAGCAGCGAATGGCTCACACAGCTGCCAGAGCATTCCCAGCCCAAAGCAAACAGGCCAATTTCCTCCAAAAGGAAGGGCCAAGAGAGCGGCACACTTATAAAACAGAGTGTCATCATCAACAACATTCTACTAATACAGCTTCCACAGCTTTTCATCTATCTATTACAGGTTAGCACAGCTGCAGCACATTAGGATATGAGCTTTTAAAATAAAATAAAGTAGAAAACTAAAATAAAATAATAAAGACCATATAATATTTAGTAATTAGTAATATTTCGAGAAGTGCAAAAATATCCATTTTCGATATTAAACCAGGTAGAACCCACAAATTAAATAATGCCCATGAATTAGGCAGAGAACGCATTTATAGGAGAGATTCTGGAAGAAAAAACACAATTCAGTATATTGTATTATGTGTAAGGTTCAAGCATGTCAAGAACCTGAGAAATGCTATGAGTGATGAAATAGGCGTGACTCATCTAGGAGTTGTCAACCACTGGTTGTGAAATCAAAACCAGGAAACCATTACCACATTGAATTCAGTTGCTTACTGGCGACCATAAGAGCATTTAAGACAATACAGATAATTAAAGAAAGACTTTGCCAACTGTCATCATGAAAAAGCAGGAATGCATCAGATGGTGCAAATTTCCAACACATGACTAAGTAAGTACTGCAAAAGACGATACATTATAAAAGCATCAATAAAACTCATTAGATGTCTTTTTTCCCCTCGCCTCATAGGAATTTACACTGGAACTTGGTAAGGCTGTAGGCTATTAGGGTACCTCTCTGTCAAAAATACAAACACGAAGCTATTCAGTCTGACCTCTGCTTGCAATAATTTGCTAGCACAAAGCAATACTTGCAGTGACGCATCCTCGAACTGGTGGTTGCAGAACTGCATTGGTTTTGGTCATTTCAGATCTACCTACAGACCTCTGTATCAGATCCCTGCTGAGTTCTATGAACAAGTCAGCCTCAAAGTGCACAAGCCTGCCAGAAGGACTGCTACTTGAGTGCCTCATGACTCACACCTATTATCGGAACACTCAATTAAGATCACCGCTGAGTTATAATTACTATCAAACCCCATTTGGTAACATTAAATAGCTTTTTGCTGAATTGTGGTACTTGGAAGCATCACAGACAAACCCTCTCACATATTCTCAAAGGCATATATTTAAATCAAAGGAAAATGTGCTTATTGCACTTAAGTTAGTGACATGAGTAAAGCCAATATAATAGACCATCATTGGGAAGCATTTGGAACACCATCGTGTTCTTCCCTGCACTGCTCTGCTAAATGACTGGAAGTGGAGACCACATGTGGGCTATGCGAGACAGCTTTGCTGTGGCTGAGTAAAGAGGGATGGTGCAGTGGTCAACAACCACATTCAGGACTGGCGTACACAGTCCAAAGGAGATCTGTTCATTTACATTAGCGTTCAAATCCAAATTCAGAATTTGAATCATGAAAAATGAAAATATGTTGCATTAGCACAAGCGTTTAGAGCTGTTAGTGTTAACATATGGAAAAAATAAAACAAATAATTTACAGCTGACTTAGTTTGCTGTGTGTCAAATTCATACAGCAATCTGTGTCAATTAGGCTGTGCAGAAACATTTTTAAATCTCCAGATAATAAGAAAAATACTTATGCTTAGTATAAAATAGGTTACAAGAATTGGAAAGTTATCACAGAGGCATGAGAAGTGTGGTGTATGTATAAGTAATACTAGTGATCTTATCCGATTATGGCTACCATTCTGTAGGCTACCCTACACACTGTTAAACTTCGCACGGCACAATTAAATTCACTCATCAGTCCTGTGCAAAATGAATATATCGTAGCTAACTGCATACATTTTAGATTATAATAATGAACATGCTTTTGTTAGTATATTGCTTACAATGAAAAATGCAGTAAAGTTAACCAAACATTTAATACTATGAATTAAAGATCCAATACATTCCTGCAGATATTTGGCATCTTCCAAGAAATGACCCTCTCATTTCTATCATAAACAGCTGCTAATGATGATTCCCAATATTAATTTCAAAAGAATAAATACTGTACATTTTAGCAATTATAATATATCTGCTTTCTTTTTGGAAAATTTTGAATAAAGGCACATATTATCTAATGTCAGCTTTTATCTTATTTCAGGGCTAGATCTATATATTACAGGAACTATAGTTTGTGAACTTTCCAGTTTTACCAGCTGTGGGAAGGTACACATTTATATATTGGTTTTACACTTTGCACTGTTAATATCCTGTTAGAGGAGTGCTTCAGTTAGTCTACAACTTACATTTAAGAGTCTCTCCAGCATAAGGGATGTGCAATTTAAATCTGTCACAACAGGGTCCAGGTGTCAGAGATGTGCATCTGGAAAGAAAGAGAGAAAGCAGTAGAGAGGACTGCAAAATTGTTTTGACTCCTCCATGCCTTCATACTGCATTATGATTCACAAAGACCACCATTACTCAATTTATATACTCACAGTCTACTCTATTAGAAACAACTACCTTCTGCTGACACTTATTGATCACTATTAGCTACTCTAGTGCACAATTAGTGTGCAATCAGTTGGCATGCAGTTAGTCAGCAACCCACTACACTAGTCAACACTGATCAGGTTTCTAATCTCTGTACCAGAGCAAAATGGATATTATCTAACCATTTACAGCATAACACTGACATGGTAGTGGGTACAGCACTGAGCATACTGGGCACAGTGCTGTCAGCAAAATTGTTTGTTAACAGGTACAGTACTGATGGGTACTGTAGTCGGCGACAGAGTATATGGGCTATGGTCTCTATCTGTACACATACTATCTATTAGTAATAAAAACTGTTATTAGAAAATAAAAGTGGTTGTTGACTGTACTGTGTCCTTTCACCCATTCTGATATGTGAAAATGTGTGAAAGAGGTACATAACTTAAAACATGATACTGAGTGCACTGATCAATTTGCATATCTGCCAATCTATGGAAGAACTTCCTACCACTGAACGTATTTTTAAGCTCTGTATATTTTTATGCTTATTTCACTTGATATATTTAATATGTCAGTATGGAACACTTACCCAGTCTTAAGGTCAGTGATTCGCAAACAGTTAGTGGAGTCTAAACCAACTTGACCATTTCGTACAACACTGCACAGCAAAGGCCGCAGCTCAGGGGAGATCCGGCTCAGTGCCACCTCTGGAGAAAGACTGTTCATCTTCCAGTGTGGTATCACTCTGCTGGGTAAGGTGGCACAATATAACAGACAATTTGAATTTGTTCTGCATCACATAAAGGTGTGTTTGCTCTAATAACACCTGAGCTACAATAGTTAATACTGAAATCTGAATATCTACTATGTATGACTACTCACTTAAGGAACTTTGCCGACTGCAACTCGTAAATCCTATTATTGACATAAACACTAAAAACTAACAGGTAAACTCTAGCTAGGCAGCTAGCTAACGAGGTACGTTTGTGCGAGGGTGAATAATTTCCTGGACTACTCTGAACAACGCTTGAGTTGTGGACCAATGAAAGCAAAACGCTTTAGCTACATGACAAAAAAAGGAACACTAGGATAACATTTTAACCAAACTTAGGAACATAGTTGGCTAGATAGGTATCTTAGTTATTAAAGAATGACTAGTAGAATTCATTCTACTCACAGCTAGGCTATCTGCTAGTTAACATGCCAACTAACAGGCTTGCTAAGATAGAGCTTGTCTTATTTAAGACTCATTTAAACTGCACTGTTTTTCTAAGTTTTGTTTCGCTCACATGGGTAACAACAAATTGAAATATTAAATGGCATTGATATATACCTTTACAATGAGTAAATACAACTACTTTTCAGAGGTAGCTTCCTAGACGAATACATTCCCCACTTCCGGTATTGTTGTTTGGGGACTTTCTTGAGGCTCTCTAAAAGAATGCCTGTTTTGCGAAACTGGGTTTACATTTTTGATCAACGCTTTTGAACCAAATGGAACCAATAGTTTTATGTAAATTTTGGACGTCGTGCCCTTTCTATGTCAACATACCTACAGTTGGTTAAATGATCAAACAAAATAAATAAATGAAACAGGAATGTATAAGGGCTTCTCAGACCATATAGTCTTATGTTCCACCCTTAGATATACACACATCGTGTCTCCGTTTCATCTAAGCTTCGTGAAGTGAGTTTTAGTTTGTTAGCCAGAGAGGGAACAGTTAGGTCACACTTTTGCCCTGACAGCACATTTGGACCCTAGGTAAAGTGTCATATGTTTGACTGAGTATTAAAAGTGGTGACACTTTTATGGATTCTAGCTGGTGGCACAGTAAATAACTGTAACCTGTCATACTTGAGGTCTTGTGAGGGGATCCGTTTCATTATTTGTATCAGATATGATCTTTCTAATTCTATCGTTACACCTGACTTGTGAGCAAGCTCTATTTTTGTACCCTGTAAACACACTGAGCTTAGTTTACAAGTCTGTCTCGGGCTTTGAAAATATCTCATAGCTAGTCAACTTGCTACTATGTATCACACAAAATAAAGTTTTGCAGCTAAAACGTCTTGGACGTAAATCATGTTTTCTAGTTTCGTCTGTAAGGTAGTAGCTAGCTAGATAACCTGGTAGTGAATCATTTTATTTTATTTTAAATCTTATTTAAATCCACGTAATCAATACATTTTATTGCTATGACTGCACTTGGAGGCCATCGTGGACTTTGAACTACATTTTGCGGTTTCACAAAATAATATTTCTGAACACGTTACAGTAACTATAGTAACGTTACTGTGATTTAAAAATCAAATATATACTGGACAGTTTATTAGATGTGTGTGTGTGTGTGTGTGTGTGTGTATATATATATATATATATATATATATATATATATATATATATATATATATATATATATATATATATATAACCAAAATTCAGGACTATGTATGGATTGCATTTAGATATTTGAAGAAAAGTTTATATATATATATATATATATATATATATATATATATATATATATATATATATATATATATATTGTAGACAGTGCAGAAGATATTGTTGCTAATGAGAAAATGTAGGTTGTTCCATAGCCAACAGCCAAGCTTTCACAGTGCTTTAGGACTGTTAGGAGATTTGCGCAGATTAGCACACTACTATTTACATCCATAGCCTACACGCTAGGGATTGAATTAATGAAGGATTTTTTTGGGGGCTGTTGTCAATCACATGGAGCAATCTGGTGCAATAGGCACATGTTCAAAATGGAGCACAATTAATGCTATTTCTAACCTATTGAAAACATTAGGCAGGCACTCTTCTTGAAAACTGTAATTCAAATCTACTTCCTTCTCATCAGCTTCAAATCAAAACACTGCATGTTTTATCATTGCAGAATATGTGGTGGAAAATTTCTGAGGTTCTATTTCAGCATCTCAGGCACCGTTGCATTTGATTTTTCATGCATGGACAGCCAAACCTGCACCAATGTAATAGCCTAATGTTAAGCCAAGTAGTAATACGTCATCCTCTAGTTCTATTTGGGATATCAATACTAAGATGTATCAATGTACAGATGGGTTGTTGACTTAAATTATTATCGCTTTCTCTCTCTGGCTATCAGGACATGACTGAAGAAGTGAATGTTGTGGTAGTGGGCTCCTGTATGACTGATCTGGTCAGGTGAGCACATGCAAATAAAATTGCTATTTCACATAAACAGTCATTTATTAGGATTAATAATGGAAGCAACAGTTGACAGCAACTGTGTCCTACCTTTGGTATATAAGTGTTAACAAACCCAGTTTAATCATATGTTCTTAACATTAAGGTATACACGTGACACTATGCTTATATTTCTTACTCCTACTCATGCTTATGGAACATTTTACTTATGACACACAGTTGCTGCAGTTTTAAAATAACTCTGCAAGTGGAGGGTCTTTCCACTAGGAGCTAATTCCAACCTACCATAGGAAGTTAGAGGAACTGGCATCCCATGGCATGAATCACTGTCCAGTGATCTTGTCGGCTGTTGGTGTCACGTGCCTCCCAGTCATGTTGCCTATAGAAGCAATTCATATCTACAGCTTCAGGTTTTTCTAAATTAGACGGTATTTTTACCCTATAAGTATCAAGGCAGTAAAAATTGCCCTATACTCTCAAAAGAACTGTTAATATGTTGTACTTTTTAAAAAGTAAATACACTTTTTGTGCTTCCTACCACAATCTTTAGTAAGCAAAGTGAGCTTTCTACATTTTCCCATTTCTCCCCTGATAAATCTTTTGGTTGTATTGATGGTGTGTACTGAGGTTGTCATCCTGATGCAAGATGAAGCCCTGTCCAATTAAATGTATTGCCCAATTTCTTATACATATTGTTTTACATGCAAGTCTTTCTGCTCACACTGTTTCCATCATCAGTTAAGCTGAATAAACCAGTGCCAAAGGTGTCTATAAATGCTGAAGCCATACTCTCCCCAGTGTTTCACAGTTGGAAGTGGTTTGCTTCAAAATGTCAGCAGCTTTTTTATACCTTTCCTCTACAGATTGCCATCACATTGATGGAAATTGTTCCTTGTCAAGTCTTCTTAACCCTGATGACAACCCTTTGCTGCAACACTATATCTGATCATATCTCTTGTTTTGTACATTGTAATTAGACCTTTCTGTTCTTCCTTGGACGGTTGCATGTTGTGGTCAAATATGGATTATTCTGGAACTCTTCTGGACAATAGTGGATGATGTTACCTTCGGCCTCGCACTATGGAGGTTCTTAGTCAATTCAGTCAAAGTTGTATCAGAGTTTTCTTCAAAGCTCTGATCATTTATCTGTTCTCAGCTGCAGTTGTTTTTATGCCTGGGCATTGCTGATTGGGAAGTACACCAGGTTTTTTTTGTTGTTGTTGTTGTTGTCTTTTTTCAAAACACTTCAAATATTTTTTATTTTCCCTTGCCAAGTTTCTTTGCTGTGGGTGTAACAGTATTGTTGTTGGGATTTTTTTGATATCCAGATTGCATTTTTTTTTTATATGTTGTTCTGTAATGTTAATGTTGGGTTAGGCCTACAGATATAGATTCAGATATTGATTCCAAATACAGATTCAGACTAAGTCTCTAAATGCAAGTCTGCATATTTTTATTTCATATATTGCATCTGAGAAAAAGAGTTCAGCACAATACATAAGAGCCACCAACAGCCCACACCTTTTGTTGTGGGTGCATGCACTGGAACTGCATTTGATACTGTACACACAAATATATTTCCTGCAGGAAAAGAACATGTACAGTTTAGGACAAGTTAAAAGAAATAACTGTGAAAATGCTTTGCATTAAATGAGGTTTTGGATTTTCCTAGTATGAAGATTGTGTGAAGCACATTAATGAGAGATTAGCACCTCTCAGCCTGCTCTTTGAAAAAATCTTAAATGCTTGCCCACACAGAAGGGAAATGGCTAGGGATTCTATAAGATTGGCGGTGTTTTCTCTTCACTGTCACTCTGTCCGCAGTGACAAAAGTCATGTTTTTCTGGCTTTGTTATGCGATGATATTCACAGAATCCACTCTAAAAGACCTTCCAAAAGGGTTATTAAACACACATGCCTTCATTTATCTTCTGATTTCCCTTCTTTCCCAAATCTCCCCCTCCTTTACTCATTAAAAATATGCCCTTTGAAAACCAGAGGCTGCATCAGTTAGGCAACAGCTCTCATGGGAAATGTCTGTGTTTGTGGGTTTTTTCTTCCCTTTTTTTTTTCCTTTTTGCAGGCTTTTTTTTGAAGGATTCTTGAAACACACTCCTAGCCCATCAAAGTGCTATGCATGACTTTGAAGTATGAAATCCAGTTTTCTCCCCGGCTGGTGGGTGTGGGTGTGCTGGTGTCGGCCTAGGCAAAGTGTGTCTGTGCTTGTGTGACAGTGAGACAGAAACATCTACTTGCATCTCCTGCTAACCATCTGTGTGGCTGTGCTAAAGCCAGAGGGCGCCCCCTGCTGACCAACCTAGCAGTTCTCAAAGCAGTACAGCCACACTGGTCTGTTCAGATAGGGTAGGCCTGCCTAATAGGGACCAAATGTTGTTGTCACTGTATGGTTTTGATGTTGCAATGGCAGTTTGTCTTGGTATATAATTTAAAAACACAGTGGTGAACCCTTGGTCTGTCATAGATGAAGACTGGCCTGCAGAATTTTGACCTGGAAATATTTTTTCTGAGTTTTCTGAATCTGGTGAATTCACCAGAGTGCAATAAAACACAGTTAAACAAAGGTGATTTGTTAGAGGGCTCATTTACATATTGTGACTCTCTGAGATATCAATACTGCAATATTGTGATAATCATTAACATATTGTACAGACAATCGGGAACATATTAGTTATGGCAAAGCCATTTTCTTTCATCATTGTGTCTTTATATTCTAAATAGTGTTACTGGGATTTCATTAGCTACATGTAAGAAAGGTGTGTAATAGAAGGGGTGTTATTAAAAAAATCCCTTGCGAAACATAGTGTAGAAGGTATATGTGCCACTATGCATGTAGCCCATATAGGTGCTATGATCTTCCGTTATCATGCATCTTGCCATGAGTCAGGCCTCCCCAGCAACGAGCGAAGGTTGTCTCTGAAAGGTTTTGTTTTGTGCTGGCCTGTGGGTTAAAGCGTTTTTTTTGTTTTTTGTTTTTTTATGTGGACATCTTGCTCGCGCTTCGTGGTGTTCTCCTCCAATCTTTGCAGAAAGGAAAATAAAAAGAAATGAAAAAGGATGTAATGAGCAAGCTACTACGCGGCCCACGTCACATGCCACCTGTTGTGGTTCCTCGGCGCCCGCGACAGTGCGCAGCGCTCCGACTGGGTCAGAGTTGGCGATGCAATTGATTGACGGATCGCTTCTCTCTAACAAACAACAGAACGAGTGACTGGGACGGGCGTGGTTAGTCTGACTTTTACCTGATTCCAGACGCTGACTCAATCGGACATCATTAGATTTGAGACGCGCTATCAAATTACAAAGCGCTAGCGGTGAAACCGCGGCGCTCCTGTACGCTGGCATGCTTCACGTCCACGATAGTGGCAGAGACTTGGAGCGGGGCTGGCTGAGTGGAACTGGAACGCTGACCTTTTGCTGGAACTGAAGTACCATCAGATTGCGGCCCTTCACCGTGGAGTGTGGGAGAGACGGTATTACGTCTTTTTGAGGGATGCCAAGCCTGGTTTTATCAGCATTTATCCGCTGTTCTTCTTCATTTTTGTCCAGGATGAGGCGAGACTAATTTTATATATAAAGTGTGTGTGTGTGTGTGTGTGTGTGTGTGTGTGTGTGTGTGTGGAGAGTATCACTCTCAGCTGACCCTGTGTTCTTGTTTGTTTTCCCCAGTCTCTAACCATCGATTTTGGAAATTTATGGTTAATCCAACAACTATCTCATTGACAGACCTATCCCAAGAAAGATCATAACTCATTTGATTACTGGAAACCTGGCATGCAGTGCCTTTATTAAAATAAACTGACTTACTGTAAAATCCCCCTTTCCAAACTCACAAACAACACATGCTTGAAAGTCAAACAGGGAAAAACAAGTTTATCAGCCCATTCTGCTATCAAGAAAAATCATGGTGGATTGGAGCCAGGTCGAGGCTTTCGGTCTCAACCTGGGTATGGGATTTTTTCCCCTTTCTTCTACGATAGAATGAGTAATGGCTGCTTGTTTTGGTTGGGTGAGAAGCAGATGGAAGCTCTCTCTGTAATGTCATGTGTTGCAGCATTAAAGCAGTTACCTTGCTCTGCAGTTCAGAGCCCTTGCCTTATATTTAGAAGGTTTAGGAATTTGTTTTCACTCATAAACAGCTCCTTCAGTTATTGTATTCCAGTAAATGCCCCCCACCCACCCACACACATACACACACAGATATATATACACATGCACATACATATACACATATATATACACACATACACCACTGCCATTTCAAAATGCTGTGGATAAATGGTTAAAGTACAAGTGCAGTGTAAATCACTTTCTTACACACTATAGTCAGTCAGCATAGTACATGAATCAGATTTCCTACATTACTGAGCCGGTTTCAGCGACTTATTAGTCAAAAATATCAAAACTCATGCATTCTAATCCTGGCTGGTCGCTGTTGCTTTCAAATCAAAATGTCAGCCAAATGTTTCATTACTAATGTGATTTTTACTGGCTAATTGTTGCTGGTACTGGGAAGGCCCATTGTTCTTGTGAATATTTGTTGCCACCCATATAAGTCTTGTGAAATTCTTATGTATGTCTATTCACTGGTTGTCCCCGTTAAGATGCCCTTTATTAATGCTCATGTTCTTATCACATAATTTCTGGGTGGCAAAACCCAGCAATGGCACTGGCATGTGTTTAAAAAAAAACAACCAAACAAACAACAAAAAAAACCCCAGCAACTCTGCCATGCCTGATAAACACCAGCTCAACACCTACACCCATGTAAACACTTCCGTGTCATTGTTAATGGTGTGTTGAAAATGGCGTGACACCTGTGGTCAGAGACTGACCAATTACGAACAGATGAATTGTGCAGATGAATTCTGCATGCCAGCAGCAGACAGGCTACAGTCTGTAATGGTATGCTTATAAAATGTACCTATTAGATGGACGCACCTAATAAAGTGGCCAGGGAGTGTATGTATGAGGGGTTTCTAATAAAGGAGATGCTGAATGTATATTCCCCTTTTCCTCTTTGAAGTCGCCAGTTTGCTGTTTTAAAAGCACCGAGTACCTAATAAACACTGAGTGATATATGGTCTACTAATTCATTCACTGAGTGTTAAGTTTCATAAGTATATGCTGCACATAGAGTGGTTGGTATTATGACTGTGGAGGAATTTAATTGCACATGGTGTTTAACAGTTGTGTTAAACTCCTGGAGCTCCACAGAACTGCAGAGTTGAATATCATTCCTGATTTAACACACTCTACTTAACTCATCAGGTGATTCCTAATCCCGTGACGAGTCAATTTGGCTGTGTTGAAGCAGGATAAACATTAAATTGTCATGCTGCCTTCCAGGAACTGAGTTTGGTAACCCTGGAGTGTAGCAGTGCTCATCCACAGTGAGGAGAAGCCTCAAAGTTCCATTTTCACTAAAATAACTCCAAAGCGTAAAGGCCATTCTGCCTTCTACCTCTCTAGCCAGGCCCCTCGGCTGCCCAAAGCAGGAGAGACGATACATGGACACAAGTTCTTTATCGGCTTCGGTGGCAAAGGGGCAAACCAGTGCGTTCAGGCGGCTCGGCTGGGAGCCAGGACCGCTATGGTGTGCAAGGTACCCACAACCGTTAAAACATCCTGTCGCCAGGTTTGCATGGCACTCACTCCTCCACACTGATGTTCAGTAGAGCCCTGCTTCACTCACAAGGTGCCCAGCACAAAGCTCTCTGCTGCTGAATGCAGAGCAGGTGCACAGGGCCACCATTCACACCCATCACTTCAGGATTGGAACATAGTTTGTAGTTCTTGTTTGTCTTTGTTGTTTGTGCACCACCAGAAGGCCTGAACAAGAAGTAAAGGCCTGTGTTTATCAGCACAAAGAGTTCAGTCAATACCGACGCATACGCACATCACCAAAAATAGGATTCTGTGCTTTCAGAAAGAAAGGGGTTATACTTGAAAGACGGTGGGCCAGGTAGAGCGCAGCCCCTGTCTTGGCACGTCTTTAAGAGTGGGATAAAAGTAGCCCCAGCGGGCACAGAGGGACCCCCTCCTCCCCGCACCCCAGCGCCGAACTTCTCAGAGAAAAGAAAACAGAGGGGAACAGTAGTTAAGAGCACGGTTGCAGGTGTTTGGGTGGAGTAGCCACATCTGGAAGGCTTGGCTGGATTTATCAAAGCAGAACTTTCCCCTGGCAGTGTACAAAGGAGGAAGACTGTATTGTTGTGCTCTCCATCTTAAATTTGAATAAACTTTAATTTTAGGAATTCTTGCATTTGTTACTAGCTAATTAATTCACATTTGAGCTCATAATCCTTCACAGAAAATAATCTATCATGTAGTCCATTTGAACCCAGTTTGAACCCAGTACCTAAGCACCTATTATATCCTGAATATCCTGAACTGCAAATGTTTTGTTCCTTCCCAGGTTGGCAAGGATTTTTTTGGAAACAGCTATATTCAAAATTTTAAAGACAATGGCATATGCACAGGTAATACATTTTCATTTTCTTATACATTATGGAATGGCATCAGAGTAATGGCTAATTCCAGCTTTAGCAGTGACTTGGTCTTCTCTCTGCCTCACTGCCCCTCCGCAGCATTTGTGGATCAGACGAGCGACGCTGTGACTGGAGTTGCCTCCATCACTGTGAACACCGCAGGTAGAGGGATGGTGCCATGTCGCACCCGCCGGTTTTAAAAGCCTCGAAAGTAACGTGTCACAAACACGCCCTCGTGAACAAACCCCGGATGAGTGAGCGCCTCTCCACCTGCGTCTCTCAGCACCCATGCAGCGTAGTTTCTAGCCGCGTGGTTTTATATAGCAGTGCTCCTAGGCACGGGTGGGTGGTGTTAGCAGCTTGGTGCTGTATGGGAGGCCCTAGGGCGTGTAAATGTCACTGATCGCAGCTCCGCCCGCGGCCACCCGGTTGCGGGTGGAGATTCGCAGGCTAACTTGCCAGCACCACAGGGAGAGCAACGTCACGATCATCATAACAACCTGCCGATTTCACAACTTCCCAGCATCCTGTCAGCGTGACCCGAGATGGAACAGTTATCCTGTGAACTGTAGAGGAAGTCGGAGGAATGAGGAAAGCTTCTGCAGAAATGTTGGGACGCAGGCCCTGGGACTTCCTCATGCTGATGTCAGCATAACAGCAGTGCTGTTGTGTGATGAGTGTGACAGCTCTGTTTCTGTGTGTGTGTGAGTTTGTGATCAGGTAGATATACAGGTTACGCTAGAGTGAACCCTTTTCTTGTGTGGTTATAAGTGATGGACGAGTGAAACTGCATTTGAGAGAAGGAGAGATCTCTGAAAACCCTGCGCTGCTTTCCCAGGCCAGAATGCCATCGTGATTGTGGCAGGTGCCAACATGCTGCTGGGGGAAGAGGAGCTGCAGCGGGCACAGGGGGCCCTGGGGAAGGCCAAGGTGCTCGTCTGCCAACTGGAGGTCAGCCCAGACACCTCCCTGCAGGCCTTGCGTATCGCCCGCAAGAACCACGGTCAGTCCCCTGTGGGTCTAGACCCCGCCCCCCCTTTGCCTGTCTCCGCCCATGTCTGTCTGTCTGTCATAATCCCGTTCGGTGAGTTTCATTGGCTGCGTGCCTCTTCTTTTTTTGCTGATGTATATAGTTTCTTGGTTGCACCTTCTGTTTTTGAACAATAAGCTGATATCTCTTCCTCTCTTATCCTTAACATTGTACTTTGACTTACACAGTTTCAGGTAGATGAATAAGAAAGATTAAAAAAAGTCCCTGCTGGAAATTCCCACTGGTCATGTACACCAGACATCATTAACAGCTTATCCAGGCAGGTCCCCGCTGATCGTAGAATGTGCGCGTGTCTTGTTTTGGAGACGCACTGTGATGTGGTACGACTGGATCACAGATGGGCTCTGCAGATGGTCATCCACTTCCCCTATACCCCCCCCCCCCTCCAATCCCCCTGCCATCACACCCCAATGCTCATCACCTCAGAAGTGCCCAGGAACATGGCAGTGACAGTGTTAGCAGACCATATCGAGTGTTGAGCGTTGGGCCATTAGCCCAGATTATGCGAATATCACTTGGGATAGATTCGTCAGGCAGTGACGTGTGTGAATAGCACTTAGCCGCGGCTCAAGGCTTGGATTACGCACATGCCACCTCCACAGACTTATCGGAGGAAAATTGGACTTTGTTCTGTCTACCCATTTCCAATATATTCGCAGGCGCACTGTGCAGTTACATGATTTGATTCCTTTATGAAGCATTGTTATGGGGTAATGTGTAATTTCAGGTCTCCGAGTAGCAAGATGCAGGATCCAGTGCTCATTCTGGCATAGGATCAAGCTTCTTTTTTTTTCTCCTACATTTCAGACATAATTAGAGCCACTTGAATGCTCTCAGAATAGTCAGATTTCACCTGACTTATCTATGTAAGTGCATTTGCATCTAACAACGTTCCTTTTCCTTTTTCATGTCAGCATGCACAGAAATCCACACAACAGACTGACCTTTCCTTTACTGGTCTTTGTCACTGTGGCATTTTTGTAAATGCCTCCATTACCAGTGACTAAATCAATGTCTCTCTGAGGGGTGAGGATAAAGCTTTCGCTATGAACCTCATTATGGGGTAAGGGGGTAGTTTACGATGACTGGTATTGATCAAGGGGATCACAGTACACTCAGAGTGGGGCATGACCAACTGTAAACATTTCAGATATGACTCAATCTCTATAGTTACCCCACTCTCACCCCCCAGCCTTTGCACCAGATGTGTGTAATAACACCTGTAGCATTGACGGAAAGATATCATAGCTCATCACTGCTCTCTCCTGTGTGTGTGTGTGTGTGTGTGTGTGTGTGTGAGAGAGAGAGAGAGATATTTTGTATGATGAGATGATGAATGTTTTTATCGTCACCTCTTTGGTTTGGACGCTTTGAGAATTACAGTTTTTTAATCAGTGATGATTTCAGATGCATGTTACCTCAGTGACGGCTATGGTGGGAATACATGTGATAGCTACCGAGATACATGAAAGGCTGAACAATCAAATGACGCATGCACTTTGATTCAGAGAAACCAAAAAAAGTGAAAAACGCTGATGGTGATAGTGACTGGCCTACATCCATGATTATGCTATAAATAAAACAATATAATGAGTAATAATATATCATATGAACTGTTATTTGGCAAAGATATTAACTTGCAACTGTTGCAACCCACTTAGTTTAGAAATGAAATACACAAGTGGATAGTGTCTTGGTTTCTATAGCTTTTTATGTGGTTTGCAGGGTTCTTGGGAGGGACAGGGAAGTAATTATTTGCCACTTACATCATTCTGAAACTACCGTTCGACAGAGAAAGGAGAAAGAGCGAAATCAAGTGTAGCAGACTCCTGACTAAAGTTTCACACTGAGTACAGTGTGACGCGCGTAGGGTGCGTCATCATCATGAGACATCATTTCCTCTTAACCTTAACCTGTAACGCAGCCATGTCACAGAAAAAGTAAAAGTCTGTTCTCAACTGAATGGACAGCTTGAAATGACCTAATGTGACCCCTATGTAGATGTTTGCTCACTCCTCTGTGCTTTTCTATCCCCCACAGTGAAGACTATCTTCAACCCCGCCCCAGCGATTCCAGGCCTCCACACTGACTTCTACAAAGCCTCCGACATCTTCTGTTGCAATGAGTCTGAGGTGAAAGCAAGTCACTTATGCATATCCTACACCCCATTCATAAGGAAACGAGGCCAAAGTTATTGTATGTATGATAAATAAAGTGGTTTTAAAGTTGTTGGCTTTTGATTAAGTAAATAAAGTTAATGCACAGAGAAGATAAAATGGCCTTTAGAGCAGATAAAATGACATGGTTTATCCTCAGGGCTTAAAGTTCACTGGAGGTTGTTGTGTTGAAACAGGCATAGCAGAAGAATAAGAACCCAATTGTGCTTCCTGGTCATGAACAGTTACATCAGTTTTCTTTTTCCTCAGCCTAGTGGGAAATACTTGGTGTGTGTCTCTGTGTGTGTGTGTGTGTCTGTGTCTGTGTGTGTGTCTGTGTGTCTGTGTCTGTGTCTCTGTGTCTGTGTGTGTGAGTGGGCCATTTTTTTTCCTTTCTTACCGTAACTGGTGTGCTTGGAGCCGCCCTCTCACACACCTTGGCCGGAGAAGATGACAGACGAGGGCTTGGATTGATGGGAAACAGTAAGGCCGGGGGGGGGGGGGGGGGGGGGGGGGGGTGGAAACAACCACTCTGGCAGGCAGATGAGTGGGCTGTGAGTCACTTTGGCCTGTGGCGTTGAGGGTGCTGGGACTGCTAGCCAGAGCCAGAGTGCTCCGTCAGGCCCACTTTGATGTGGCAGGGAGGCTGGAGAGGGGAAAATGTACAGGTGGGACATGAAAGTGAGAGCTCAGCATACACATCACCAGTAGTCCCGCTTTCATCCCCAGGCTTCAGTTGCGGCAGTGAAAGATGAATAATTGGAAGTACAGTGAAGCAGATAGATCCCCATCCAAAGCGGAGTAACCCGAGTGCTATTTGCTTCTGGCAGCCGGCCAGAGGAGGGTCAAGTTAGTATCTACAGTCTACAGATATAAAAGGGTTACTGTCTACCCTGACTTAAAGATCTCAGGCGTGGCTCCAGTCCTTAAAGCGATACCACGCAGTCTCCAGGTGCATGCATGTATGTGTGGTCTCTGACCGCATCAGCGCAGAGGGCTTTTTCAGTGTCTACCCTCTAATCAAGGTCGTTCACCATGTGATGCTGCACAGCTCTTTAGTGTGTGAGGCTAACACACAGCAGTACGCACTTTGAATGACCAACGCGAGGCCCTAGTTTCCATTGTTAACATTAAGTGTATCAGTAACAGTGCATTAGCCCATTGAGGAGTATGATCTCACTGCTGTAAACAGTGCTGGCTGGTCTCTATGGAGAACATTCATACTGGTGTGAACAGAATGCCAGAAAGCTGAAAGTTCTACATTATGATCCAATAATCTTGTTCAGTGATTTCTAATACACTTCCATCACTGCACAGCAGATATCTGCAATAGTGTGCACAAAATCCAAGCTTCAAGCCAATGCATTAGGAGTGCGGCACGTTGCACAGCTGACATTCGAATATGGTGCTTCCATTGATTTCAGTCATGGTCCCACACAGCTGCACAAAATTCGCTGCCATCGTTTTGTCACTGCAGGACAGGTTCATTTCTATTTTGTCTGCGCTGTTGCAGTGATAAACCATTGTTTACTAGGATGGAATGAAGTACATCTGGGCTATGTGGACAAGCAAGCATCTTGTTTATGCTTGCCTATCTGTATTTATTATTATAAGAATATATTACTGGAATAGGATAATTTGTTGCACTGAGATTATATACAATAAAACAACGTATCATTGAAAGCACTAGTGTCTGAACAACTGTAGCTACAGGCTGAAGTTGAATATTAAAGTACACATACCTAATGTGTATACGAATAAGCACGTTTTTAAGCATATTCATTGATAACTAAGGAAATAACGTAGCTTCGGCCGTATTTATACCTTCATATGACTTTATATGACAGCAAGTATAACAAACCAAGAAGGAATGCTTCACCGTTAGGGAGAGGTGTGCAGCCAATGTGCTGTATAATAACTCACACCGCAGCTTGATGGCTATAGATTGGGGAATGGGAGGGTCTTTGTCCCTGGCTAACCCTGTTGTCCCCTCCAGGCAGAGCTGCTGACAGGTGAGTGTGTAGCATCGGTGGAGGATGCCGTGCGTGTCGGCCGGGAGCTGCTGCACAGAGGCTGTGCTTCAGTCATCATCACTCTGGGCCCACAGGGCTGCGTGGTGCTGCAGGCCACCCACCCTGAGCCCAGACATGTGCCCACCAGCCAGGTCACCGCCACAGACACTACGGTAAGATCTAAACGAGCCAGTGTCCACAGCTAGCTGGCAATGTGGGTGGGCCGGAGAGCTCAGCAGGCCCTGCCCATGATTGTTGCCCGCTCACCAAAGTGCTGACCCCGCCAGACAACATTATTGGTCATGCTTGTGAAATGGTGGCAACATTCTAGAAGTTTTGTTGCAATATAATATATGCCAAATCATTTTGGACTTCATGCGCTATCATAAGTGGTCATATTGAATGCTGTCATTGCTGTAAGCGGTGTTAAGACATATCATCTCACTCGTCATCTATTCATAATATCATGATGTAATACTATTTGTAATATCAAATGTAATCAACACAAACAATGGATCAGGCATGAATTAATGAAAAATGTATTTTAGATAAGGCAATGAGTGTTGACAAATCTATTCAAACTTAACTACAATTGGTCTTATCCGACAGACACTACACATTTTGTCTCTTAGTAGGTGATGTTTAGTGCTGATTTCAGTGATGTATTGTTGGCCATGTGCATCAGAATTTCACAGCACTTTAATTTGACCACTTTTTTTTGTGCTGATATGTGAGTTTTTTTCTTTTGGGAGGCAGATGTCAAAAGATCACTATTTGACAAAGTCTCTTTGAAGGTCTTCAAACAAAAACTGAATGAATTAGAAATTAAGTATTAAGAAGCAATGCAAGTAAACACAGTGGATGTGGGTCCTCTGGTTTCCTCTTAGACAGCAATCTGTAAAGAGTATGACTCTCTTGATGGTGCGATTCGATAGCAATGGTGACATAACAGTTCAGATTTCCTGCTCTTATGTTTCAGTGTGAATTGGAAACCACTATGATACATTTTATAATGAACAACAAAATTTTCTCATCTTAGTCAGGGATAGCCAAGACAGACGTCCTTTTTAAGTTTTGCTACCAAAAATAAAATAGTAATAGAAAAGGTTTGAAGGTGAGTAGCATAGTGCTAAGAAACAGCTTTGGCGTGAGTAATTCTGGTGTCATTTGTGGGCTCAAAGGCCTTTTTTTCTTCTTGAGATTATGATTGTCATTAAGCTGGTATTGATTTTATCTATAGTGGCTACACTAAATTGCACTCAGAAGATCTTTGCCATCCATAAAGGAATCCAAGGGTAAAAGCTTGCATTTTGAAAATGATTTTTCATTACAGCTTGATAAAATATTAAGCAAAGTTAATATGAGCTAATGATTATCGGATGGAGGATGCCATGCTTTCAGGGAGCCTGGTGAATTTATCCGTATTGCAATAATTTATGAGACAGTTCTATTTCTATGGGACAGTTCTGTTTCTTTGAAAAAATTTTAAACCAATTTTTAATTTTTAAATATGTAATTGTTAAATATTTAAATATTTAATTTCATTAAGCTTACAGCAAAACCACAGTTCACAAGTGAACCAGTAAGTCCTAACCATTTGAAAACCTAAATGCAGGATTGCCACCACTTTAACTGCTTCAAATAATATTAGCTATTTTTTAAACAACCCGAGCATTTGCTGCATTATCATATGAATTGTGAGAACTCTTAAGTTCTTGTTTTGGCACCACATATCAACCAGCAGATTCACAACTTTTTATTTATCAACTGTTGATCAGTGTGTGAAAGGCAGATATTTTCTGTAAATGTGAGAGAATGAGATGTGTGACTAGAATTAGAGAAGTTTGAATGACACTGAATGCCTTGAAACCTTTACCAAAATATACCAAATAAATATTTGGTATATGTTTTGTCTCTGAATGCTTTACAAGATTTTCTACTGGATGTCATCATAAAGGATCATCCAAGCTGAGCAGATTTTTATTGGTTGTTAAGATTGAACAGCATTAAACAATTTTATACTTTGTAAATGCATCACCTCGGTCAAGTGCCATTTGTAATTTTGTTCTGCAAAATAAGTGTTAGCAGAGTTAGAGGGCATGTAGTTTGTGAGAATAGTATTAGTTGTGCACCCAGCCCATTACAGTACATGTATCAAATGTACAACAAATAAAGGAAAAAAGTCAATATTTAATATTAGGTTTTGTTTGAAGATCCGATAACATTAACTGTAAAAATTCTAATAATGTACCAAATTAGGTTGAGGGCAGACCTATTGTGTATCATAATCATTATTGTCAGTATCTAAAACATAACGATAAACATTCTAGTCCAATAGAGACATTACAATAATGTGACAATACATACTGAGTGGAGATCAATTTTTAGTATATGTTAGTTTGTTGCATGTGGTAGTATTGTTTGGCTAATTACAGAGTGTTGCTTTAATAACAATTTAAAGGACGATTTAAAGATTCTAACTAACCATCTGGGCCAACTAGTATTTGAATCATCTTGTTAGACTGCCAAACATGACAGTAAGTGTACACTGCGATGAAGCTCTTCAGTAATCCCACAGCACTGTAAACCTTGTTTGCAATGAACGGGGCTTGAATATGTCATTATCCTTTAACCGCTTTCTCTGAGGCCTGACCACTTTTCCTTTTCTGCTTAACGGCAATGTCTTGCTTCTCCTTTAAACATACCTGGACCGTCCATTACACTCGCTCACACACTTAAATAAACACACTTTTATACAATATATAGTCCCTTTACTAGTTCTCCATTGCTTATTTACGTAAACACCCAAACGCGCTCCTGCCTGAGCGTGTGAACTCCTGTGCGCCAGTACCCTGGGGGTAGACCATAACCACACTTTCTCTGCCCTCCCCGCCTGACTCACCCGTTAGCACTGCCGTCTGCTGCCCAACGGTGATTTCCACTCGGCTGTGGGCTTGCACACGCACTGCTTTCATGACCCATAAATCCTGAGTTGTTTAACTTTTTTTGGATGTCCTGATCCTTCTTCCAGTAAGCCTTGTTTTCCTTCAGCTGTTTTTTTTTTTAAGCGGGGAAATGGGGTGAATGCCAGATTTTTTTCTCTGAATGATTTGACAAGTCTGGGGCATGTTTAAAACCGTATGAGATTCCCAGGGGATGTCTGTTTAACCACCAACACCCCCCTTCATGGGAAGGTTACTGAAGTGGATCTATCACCAGCATTCTGTGATGTCTGCCTATTGTGTTTATGTGTAAGGGCTATCTTTGCTGTGTGGGATGGTGTGAAAATGCAGTAGTTTAAAGTTTGTCCAGAGACTCTTTCAAAACAGCTGTAAAATGAGCTATGCTGCACGCTGCTGTTCTCCAGGCCTCAACCATTGTCCAACGCAATCTCCCCCAACACTACGTGTTCTAATCCCAGAATCCCCTTCTTTACTGCTGAGCAGTTTGCCATGGATCTCATCTTTAGTGTAGCTACTTCATGGCCTTGCATGTCTCGTCTAAATGTGACACAGCTTGTTTTACTGCAGCACAACTTGTTCACATCCAGGTTTATGGATCCAAAACCATTTCAAGGGGCAGTCACAGACTCCCGAAATAGTAGACATTCTTATTAGATTAATCACTACTCTGCTTTTCTTCTGTGGGCCTTGGAATTTGTGTGCTGTATTCCAGTCAGTCTCAAGTTGAAACCAGCAGCTGCACTTGATTGGCAGCCAGGCTCCCTGGCAAAGCCTTGCTACACATGAAAAAACTAAAGATGCAAAGGCCTACTCATCCGTTTCACAGTCAGTAAAAGGTAAAGGCCTGCTGAACACAGAAAAAAATGCTCATAACCAAAACTAGATTATGTTCTTGCAGCACTGGGAGAACTGGCTTTATGAAGAATAAGGTATTATATGAAGTTACTCACTGTTAGGATTTACCTAAATTATGTTGAAAAAATATCATGTGGTTAAAACCTCTGTTTTTTCAGTTGTAGCTTGAGTTTATATTTGGCTTTGCTTGCACCTGCCATGTACATACTTGCCCTAGCACATTAGGTTCTGAACAATAGAAATATATCATTTGTAGTCTACAATGCCTTGAATTTTTTTTACTATTGGTTAGGTACTAGGATTGAGCTATAGCCTGTGGCATGCAAAACAGCCTTCCTCGAGTCCGTGGTGCAGCTCAGTTCACGTCAAAGCTGGTCTGGGTCTGCAGACTGCAGGACTTCCTCGGGCTCCTCGTTTTGCTCTTAAATCGAATGCAGGCCTGCGTTCCCTATTTGTCCAGCCTGTGGGTGTGAGAGAACGTCATCCCCATGTGTATAAATATGTTCATCTGCAGACTAAACTTGCTTCTCCTACTCACTGCATTCACGCACACACAAACATCGACTGACTACGGGTGGGCCAGGCTCTTGCCCTGCCAGGCAACCCAACGCCGAGTGGGTCCAGACAATCAGAATGAGGTAGGCCCCGGCCTGCTGAGGGGGAGACAGGATCGGACCCACCGCAAAGGGCAAGGGTTTACCGGAAAACACCACTCATCACCCAATGACGTGGGGAGAGTGATGTCATCACACAGGCAGACTGGAAATGAGACGCGCAGAAGGGGGACGATGCAGCGAGCACCCAACGGACAACAGTGTTAGCTTACATGGGGAAAAAGACATCACCCAGCAACGTGTCATGGTGATGTAAGCTGTCCACCAAAACTCTCCCTGTGGGGGAGGGCTTTTCCCATCGCTATAAAGAGGCCAGGGAAAATGTAACCAGTAATCCTAACAGAAGCTTGTGGTAAACTCTCTTCTAAGTTTCGTTCAGGAAGTTGTGGGAGGGAGTGGGTATAGGAGTAGTATCCCAAGCTGTTCTGAATGTGACAAGTTGAAAGACATAATAAGTGAATGGAATAACTTGTTTGTTCTAGTCTGTTTTCTCAGTATCCAACAAACCAAATTTTCCCCGATATCTTGACCTGCCATTTTAACAGCTATTTGTATTTAATGTTTACTCTATTTGAGGGGGAATTCTGTTGGATTCCAAAGACTATGAAAAATTTGTTCCTGAGTGATTCAGACATTAGAATAATAGTATATTGTGCAACACAGTGAGCATGATGCAACTGATGAACACCTGTTTAGATCTTTCCTCATATTGTATGCACATGTCCATGCTATGCAAAGGTTTGCAGTCATCTGGGGAAGGGGCGTTGCAGGCGGGGACAAAAAAGTGAGATGGGTCCTTGACTTTGATTGACTACTGCTAATATTTGTCATTTGATAGACAAGCAGCTAACCGTAATCTTCATGTGTAGGCCAGGAGAGGTAGTGGCTATCTGCCATGCTGAGTGTCAGATAGGATGCCAATGTTCTCACATTCCAGCCTCCTTGCTACCTATTAAGGCTGGGAGGGCTTTCTCCTCACCTAAAAAGACTAGCACCTTGTAATCACCAGTGTGTGAAACTTATGTGGATTATGCACATTGGTGTTGAATATATTTCATTGCTATATCCAACTAAACAACTTTCTTAGTTGAGATTTCAAGTGTAAGATTTTTTTGTGTGACATCTTTATTATTTGTCTGGTCATAGGGGGTTGAGGCTGGGGGGAGTCTTACCAGAATAATTTGCTGGGAGGAAATTGCAAACTAGTTCAGTCATATTGGGTGGCGTCATTAACAGACAACTGAGAAATATTCCAGTCAGCCCATGACCACACAGTAGTCTCTGCCACAGTTGTCTCCTCAACTTGTCCAACCATTTTAGATTTAAGATAACCTGAACCACAGTGGACAGTGATCAATTTAGAATGGATTTTGGCTAATTAACCATGTAATCATGAGGGAAGTTTAAAACAGTCAAGCCTGCTAATGTCATTGCTGTTAGGATGAAGGAAATTTGAGGGAGAAGCCAAGAGCTGTTTCCATTAATAACCAGACAAGCTCATGAGAACCAATGGCCAGAGTCATCTCTGGTCAAATCTCAGTAAATTTCTAAATTCCCCACTGCTTTCCTGTCTGTATCCCCTCGACATACTTTTGCACAATGGAAATCCTGTGTGTTTTAGGTGTTTTTGTAAGGGTTATCAGAGACAGTATTACACATTTTTGATGCAAAAGTTTGGATTAATACTTCTTTCCTTAAATAGTAAAGTGTGACTATTATTTGATAATTTATAAGAAACGAAGTTGCAGTGAAACACTCATACATATTATGTACATATACGGACATGTATGTACACAAATAACTGAAGGAACATTGGAAAGTTTTTTTTTTTTTATGTTGCCATACATTGACATTGTCCAAGCAAGAAGATTATTTATCCAAAAGGCTAAATCCTAGGGCTATATAGCAAAACATTTGAAGGAACATTGAAACGTCCATTTTCTAACCAAGTGACCTTGTTGGTCCAAGTAGGAAAGTTAGCTTGAAGCCCACGAATCCAACTTTCTCAGAGGGGTTGAATCCCAGCACAATGCCTCACCAGTCAAGGGAACCCCAAAGTCTCTTGTTCAACCCTGAACCCAGTGACCTGTCCCCAAGTCAGCAATGCTGCTGAGTTACTCTCAATGACCAATGCTGATCCAGACAAGCATATATGACTCAACATGGTTGCGTACAGGACTATCATCACATAACACCCACATCTGGTTTGATAGCACTAATTCTGTATGTCACATCCTTTCCCTAAAAAACCTTTCATGGGAATTTACATACATATCTCAAGCAAATTTTTTGCAGCTGTTCTTGAGTTACACAGCCCAGTCCTACCCAAAGATTTGAAAGCATGTGGCAGAAAAAAAATTGTAAATCTTTTTTACAAATTCATTTTCATGAATAAGATGTGTAAATCACAATTTCATTGCAAATATTGGATGACCTGTTACCTTATTGACCATTATTTCAGATACATATTTGCCTTGGGAGTTGTTTTTCCCTTACCATACTGCAAATATTGATGCACATATATGCTTTGACGGTTTTATAGTTTAGCCAAATTCAACCAAACTCAAATTAGCTACAAGCTTAACAGTGAACATGTCTGAGGTCTAATTTTCTTTGGTTCAGGGTGCTGGTGACAGTTTCATCGGAGCATTGGCATTCTACATTGCTCACTACCCCACAATGCCCTTGGAAGAGATGGCCAGACGAGCTAATCTTATAGCTGCTGTGTCCGTGCAGACCGTCGGCACTCAGATGTCTTATCCATTCAAGAACGACCTGCCACCAGAACTATTTTAAAACACCTTAAGGCGTCTTCCCTGTTTAGAAATAAATATCCATCTGAACCACTGCACTGAAAGAAGCCTTGTCTGATATGCAATGCTAGGAAACCTTTTCTTAGGAAATTAACTAAATATATCTAGTCACTTGCAGGGGATTTATGCTACCTTGCAACTGATGTTTTTATGTCTTAAACAGTGAAATAAGAAATTATGTTGTCTCTTATTGCAGTAATGTGCTGTTTCTGGTGTACTAAAAGGCAAGATTATCCCTAAGGATTTTAACAGACTGAAAAAGTAACAATATCTACATATTTTGTCTCAAAGAAGCAACATCACAATTACCTAGTGTTCCAGCCATATAGACGCTCTATGTGAACGCTTTCATTGAGCAGACGGTGTTAGACTTGCATCACAATAGGTTTAGCTTAGACACAGGCTGTCTTAGACCTTGCATAAGCAAAATAATGCAGCTTCCACATCATGATTATTAAGCCAAGAAGATTCACTTGTATAGCCCGTGATATATTTGCATTCTTTTCATAAACAATTCTATTGGAGCACTTTATGCCTAGGTTGCCTTGACGACAAAATAGAGAGCGATGTAATCTCAGTACTTATAAAATCCATACTTTCCATCATAACCTGTTATGAGATTTGCTCAACAAATTACTTAATTAAAAATACAAAATATGTATTTGAGTATTATTTATTTAAATAAATGAAAATGACTTTAAATATGTCTGACATAGACATGTCTATGATAGCCACACCAGTGCTTGGTCCAGAACCCATTATGCTGGGAAGGAAAGACAGATCAGTCGGTTCCAGTGTGTCCTCAAACTCTTACTCAAATGTCTAATCCTTAGCAATGATTTGTGGCGATGCAAATGAGCCCAGTGTTTAAGAA
>NC_137506.1:20463276-20563276 GCF_041902795.1 Electrophorus electricus
ATGTCCTTGCTAGAGTTTGCTGGAACCCTCCTCCAAATTGCTGAGCTTCGTTATCCAGTATGGCGTGTTCAGCCTCTCCTACCTCGTCGAGCTCTGTGGCCTCTGCTACAAAACCTTTAGTAAGGTGAGCCTGTTGTGTATCATTCAGAATATTCATTTTAAAATGAATAAAAAATGCAGGCTTAATCAATAGTCTTGTTGAGCATGGCTTACTTATGGTATTATGAAAGTGGGCCTGTTAATTTATTTATGAAATATATGCACATACAGCATTTGGAGGGATGCTGTTTTTCCAGAGTGACTTACATATTTATAAGTATGACAGAGTATGTGCTCCTTGGATATCGAACTCATAACCATGGTAATGCTAGCACTTTGCTTAGCTAGGTGATCTACAGGGTCACTAGTGAGTTGCAGATGTATGCTGTAATGGATAATAGCCCGCCATCAGTCTGAAATGAAGATTCTTACCCTAGTTATATGTTTGACCTCTTAAGATTGGGTGAACATTTTAGTACTCAGTGCAAATGAAATAATTCAGTATGAAACCATATTATGAGTGCAGCACATGGCTCAGGAGTCCAGCAGTAACACCACTGAGCATGCAGGCTGCTTGAACCTGCTTTAAAATAAATAAACACCATAGTCAAAGGCAAAGTCTGAGTTATTTGTGGTTACAAAGCAGCTTTACAAATGGTAAAGCTCCTAATGAGCAAGCCAGTGGTGACAGTGGCAAGGAAAAACTCCCTGGGTGGATTAAGGAAGAAACCTTGGTAGGACCAGGACTCGAGGGAATCCATCCTCCTAGGGTGGCCGGGATTATAAGAAGTCCGTGCTGTTCTACTTAGGTTATCTATAAAGCATGCTTACACATATATCATTATCCCAGTGTTAACAACATTTACAGTGTTCAGCCTTCAGCACCTTTAGACTATGCACCTTCTCATACACATCTTATCCAAAGGGAAATACACCACTGGGATCTTTTCTCTCTGAATATAAATCTAGTCTTCCTCCTCTTTCCATGCTCCCTCTTGCTATCATCCACTTGAAGAAGAATTCAATCAGTCTGTATTGATTTTCATATTTCAGAATGCTGGTTTAGAGGTGCGGGAGATGGATGTGCTCCCGAGACCTGCTGATATGATCATCTGAGCCTCTGCAGTCATTTTTACTTGGTGTGAGGGGTTGCCCTTCGTATGCCTTTCCACAGCATACTACATGCTGGCACTAGAGGTCTTATGCTCCCAGTTATATTGATTTGTCTTCGGCAGTTCAGAGCATTCATTTTTCATAGCATGGTTGAGTGGACTTATGAATGATCCAGAATCACAAATATGTCAACTTTTGTTTTGCTGCTTCAGTGTCACCACATGTGAAAGGTTTTGGACTGTAAGAAAGGTCTTGGACTATGCCTGAGCTGCTTGATTAAAATTTGCTCTGTAGATGATGACAGAATTGGAAATAAAGGTGTATTTTCTAAATACAATGTTTGATGACATTTAATATAAACATACTCTTTGCTAGTTCAGTTTTAGGTAATAGAACATGACTGAAATGCCCTAGATGAGCTCTTTGAGAAAACTAATACTTAATATACTTCCATAAAGTAAAAGTGACTTGAATGTTATGAGAATATAGCAGGGTATATCCCAAGTTGACCTTGGGAAGCATGATTACAGCTGTGGGATTACAGTTGAGTTGCCCTCTGTTTCAGTTATAGCCCGGCAGGACCTAAAGTGCTGACATGCAGATGCAGCTCCTGTTGCTGAGAGAACGGGCAAGCGAGCGGGGAGAGGCGAGATGGCTTTTATGTGGGCGCGGACTATGGAAGAAGAACTGGGCACACTGCCATTCTAATCTGCTGGTCTTCAGGCTGGAATATAGATAGACAACATTACACTGAGTGGAACAGCGGGTGGAGACGTAATTAGGGTGCAAGAAACAGACAGTTGTAGAGGAGAAACAAACAGACAAGGTGTATAATCCCTGAGACCAACAGGAATGGTGAATTCAAAACAGAGGGTGCATTGGACAAACAGGGACAAAGATATGAAGGATGTTTTTTACATTTCAGTGTTCTTGCTCTGATTTTTTTTTCCTTTTGTAGGAAAGGGACAAATTCTACATGTCCCGGGTTGTGGTCCTGGAGTTACTGCAAGCACTGAAGTTCAAGTCTTCGATTCCTGACACTAATCTTTTACTCCTGGTCCAGGTAGTTTGTGTTGTGATGTACATAAAAAGTGAGGCATGGAGACAGTCATGCACCAATGCTACCTCTGTGTATTCTGTTTTCCATAAGTTTGTATGCACTGACATCGGAACCCGGCTAGCTGAGTCAACAATTCTACAAAAGCACATGATCTCATCTTTGCCTGGGGTTAGTGCATTAACCTATGTTTCAGTTTGAATGAGTACATATCAGTACATGTGTTTATTATATATATATATATATATATATATATATATATATATATATATATATTATAAGGTAGTTGTATTTGTATTCTCTCAGTGCACAACAGCTGCCATGGAGTGTTTGAGGCAGTACCTCAGTGAGCTGCTAGATTTCATTGCAGACATGCACACTCTGACCAAATTAAAGGTGCAGTATGTAATGCATATGCAACAGTTCTGAAAGGTTTTGTGCTGTTAGATATTTTGGACAGAATTTCTTTTTCATCACCTAGATACTTTGTAATGTTTCTGTTATGTACTGTAATTAGAAACATGTGACCTCCTCCCCCGCAGAGTCATATGAAGGCATGCTCACAGCCGCTTCATGAGGATACATTTGGTGGGAATCTAAAAGTAGGCTTAGCCCAGGTAGCTGCCATGGAAATCAGTAAAGGCAATCACCGTGACAACAAGGCAGTGATTCGTTACCTACCATGGCTATATCACCCGCCCTCTGCTATGCAACAGGGGTAAGAGCTTCTTCCCCACCAAACATAAAAGGAATTTGCTGAGTTAATACTACCATTTATCTTTGTGAAGTGCTGTACATTCAGTCATATAACTAAAAGGTACATGACGAGTAATTGAAGATGGTTCTTAATGTGGTGGCTGTTCTCTGATAATGAGTTTTCTCTTCCTCAGGCCCAAAGAGTTCATTGAATGTGTTTCTCACATCCGCCAACTCTCCTGGCTTCTGCTGGGCTCTCTTACCCACTGTGCTTTGCATCAGGGCTCCACATCCTGTATGCCCATTCCACTGGACGCCGGCTCTCACATCGCAGACCACCTCATTGTCATCCTCATTGGATTCCCAGAGCAGTCCAAGGTCACTTCAGTCCAGAGCCATCCACAGACGTGCAGCCTGGACCATCAAATTGCAGCACTAACATTCATGTTCTCTTCCTCCAGACCTCAGTGCTACACATGTGCTCCCTGTTCCATGCCTTCATGTTCGCACAGCTGTGGACCATCTACTGTGAACAGGCGGCCGCAGCACCAGCTGGCCAGAACCAGAACCAGAATGAGTTCTCCTCTGGGGCCATCCTCACGGGCCTGGAGTTCTGGAGCCGTGTCACACCCAGCATCCTCCAACTCATGGCCCATAACAAAGTAGTAAGATGCTGCTCTGCATTCAGATTTTACTGAGGTCATCTGTTTTCACAAGAGCACTGATTCCTTTTTTACTTTGGCATAAATGTTAATTGTTTCCTTTGCACTGTGCCTGAAAATTACTAAAATGCATACAGGTTCCATGTCGCAGTAATCCATTATGGTTTGTACTGGCATTGAAACATAATGCATATTTAACCCAGATAGATTACTTATAATGTGATCAATATTACACAGTATTAAATTGAATGGATCTTTATGGCATTGGAATTTTGTTCTCTCCAGCTTAACTGTCCTTGTGCTTGAATCACCTTGATGTTATTTTCTAGATCACAAATGACAACTGTTCTGTTTTTCATCCCTTCAGATGGTGGAAATGGTGTGTTTGCATGTCATCAGTCTGATGGAAGCGTTACAAGAATGCAATTCAACCATTTTTGTAAAGGTGAGTTTGTGTTGTTTCTTACACACTTCTTAATGTAATCTGAAATGCCAGAGTAATGAATATCACAGTTAATTCTGTTGATTGCTGTTATATCATAATGGAATGTATGGTCAGATTTTCTGCAGTCTTTTTGCTGTCATTAAGGTGTTTTAAAGTTTAATCACTGATCTTCCTCTTTACCCTTTTCTGTAGTTAATTCCTATGTGGTTGCCAATGATTCAGTCTAACCTAAATGTAAGTATTCGACGTAATTCATACACTATGATGTAAATTTCCAAAAATATTTCTTGCTTAAAGTTGCTGACTTTTGAAGACTTTTGAAACCCCCGCAATACAACATATTTGCTCACAAGCTGATTGGCTCTGTCGATCTGTAGCACCTGTCTGCAGGTCTCCAGCTGCGTCTGCAGGCCATCCAGAACCGAGTGAACCACCAGGGCCTCCAGGGGTCTCCTTCCGGCTCCTTTCCTTTCGCCCTACGCAAATGGCTACAGTGCACTCAGTTTAAAATGGCTCAAGTGGAGATCCAGTCCTCAGAGGCTGCCTCCCAGTTCTACCCCATGTGACACACACTCCTGTAGGAGCGCCTGCAAGACCAGCACACACTCTGCTCCAGACAGCACACTCTTTTTCTGTGAACACAAGCGTAGTTATATTTTGCAGCTCCGCTTTTGTGTGTATGACCTGAGTTATACTACTGTTTGTGGGTTTTGGCAACAGCAATTATGCAGTAGCAAATGCAGCCTAACAGTGTATACCTTAACTGAGGTCTGTGATCGCATGCAATCTTCATGGTCATGCATAAGGCAAGTGAAGTCATTAAGGAAACATTGGCACAGAATATTAAGATGTCAGAACAGCAGGAGGTGATACAAACAGATACAGGAGTCTTCCTACTGTGTGGGTGGGTGAGCGAGATGTGGACAATTATGCCCTATCATGATAAGCATTTGGGTGGTCCCACTGTGGAATATATTTATTTATTTATCTATTAAACAGAAATGCAGCTTTGAATTTTTTTTTTTTTTAGCTCAAACATTTAATTTGGTTACTGAGTTTAAGGTTAGGTTTAGGTTTGAATGTAGCATTATTAGTATATATAAGTAAAGCATTATTTAGCTAAATTATTCCACATGTCACTGGAAAGACTCCACAATCATGTTAATACAAGTGTGTGTGTGTGTGTGTTTGTGTGTGTGTGTGTGTGTGTTTGTGTGTGTGTGTGTGTGTGTGAGAGAGAAAGAGAGACAGAAGTATGAGATATGGGAATCATACTACCCTTCATGTGAACAGAAGCTGAAAGAATAATGTTAAATGTAGAGGGCTTATAAAAACACTTTACAGATATTGAACCATATGTTTTGAATATGTTTATTCCTTTTAAGTAAAAAAATAAAACAGAAGTTTTCTATATGGTGTGTCAGATTTTGTATTCAAATTGTAACTGTAAAGCATTTTACTTAAGGTTGCTTAAAACTCTAAGTGTCATTCAAAAAAAGGAACTAATTTAGGAACTATTTTAACCAAGTGTGAAGTGATGAAGGGTCCTGTCCTGGTCTCTTTCGCAGACAGATAAGCAGCACTGCTATGTTTAAGCCTCCTACCTTTCCAACATTCATTCTAAACCATGTGTTTTTCCAGTTACACAATGCCAATGCTTTCATTAGTTGTCCCTTTATTCCAGTGAAATGAGATTTACTTTGAATGATCACAATTGTATTACTAAGACTGCATTGCATATACCCACAAATTACATAGACATCAGCATACTGCATCCCTAGCAACATGCCCTACCCTCGTGCACCTCCGACGCTGAGGTCCTTCCCTTCAACCTCTAAGCCCAACTCATCAAAGCAACTCTATCCTGCCGTGTATGTGTGTGTGCGTGTATGTGTGCATGCACACGTGTTCGTGTGTGTGCACATGTGTGTGTAATCTACTCCCCACGCTCAGAGGCAGCATCTGCCAGACGCCTGCCATGGTCGTTTGAACTCCGAGCCCTTTCAAATATCTCACTCATTAACACCTGCTTATATAAACAGTCTCCCAGCCATGGGCCCTCCTCCTGTCTGCTTCACCTTCCCCATTCTCCCAGGCAGAGCCATATGTGTGGAGAGTTGAGTTGATGAGAGGACAGCTGGAGGTCAGTAATTAGCAGGCCACAGGACTTTTAAACTTGGGAAGGGGAAATGTGTAGGGGGAAAGCTCATGGAATCCTGGGTTGATGAAGGTGACCATCAGCTGGCTACCAACAGGAATGAAGTACTAATGCAGTCCCAATTCTCGCCTCATAAAAGGCAGGATCAACAGATCTAAGGCAAACCTGTAATAAGACTCAATCAATTTATCAAGCATCTCTGATTGAAAAGACCCCAATATTCCACAAATGTTCTAGTCTCCAACTGGATAATGGACGCTGTATTTTGTATTTTAGCTACGAGGTTTTGTCTAACAATCTGGATCTGACGAAAACATATTGCGACATCAACTGTGTCAAGGTTTAAGTGGGACCACATCAGAGGCTCCAGGTAACCTGAAGTTCCAGAGAGTTCCAGAGTTCCAGACAGTTTTGAGGAGTTTCTTTGTTTCATAATCAAACACTTTTGCAAAATAGAGTGTTAGGAAACGTCTCCTTTCATTTTTGATGTATGCCTGTACAAAGCTGTGATTTTCTGTGTTTTTCTGTGCCAAGCAGTCAAGGTGGCACAGCAGGAAATTCACTACAGTGAGGAGCTTTCCTGACTCAGACATCGTTGGGCTCCAGCCAACACAGACACGTTTGTCAGATGAGTTCTTTTCTTCAGTCATTTAGAATACTACAAACCATGCCATGCATTAATGCTTAACCTGCTCAGAATGTCACCTGACAATATCATTAAGAGTCACTCTTACAGGAGAAAGGTAGCTTCTTAAAGCATATTAATCTCAATTACATTACACATTTATGTTTCTTTCAATGGATACTTATAGGAAACAGATACTTCTGTACCCATATTTTCTGATGATTGACTGAGTCCTGAACAACATTGCACTTGTTAATAATTATTCTCGAATGAAAATTATTTTTCTTACATTTGCAGACTAGACAAGCCTTTGAAAACTACTGTCTTTTTGGTGGCCATAGGTTACACTGACACTAGAGTGTGGCACAGCAAAGAATATGCACATAGCATACTTTACAACACATGACTGAACTACAGACAGTTTCACATCTAACTGCATTGCTTTATTTCTGCTATGTATAAATATTTTCAGTCACTCGGTATGAGTGAATAACAGTCCAGAAGGCAAGTATTTTGCAATCAATATTTACATTCATGCATCATTCCCTCACTTTAGTACATATATTTTTAGTTATTTTAAATATAGTTTTCTGAGATTTTTCTAGTTCTAGGTTATTCTTGTTACACTGTAGGTAAAAAAAATTCATGAAGGTTTTGGGCAAGTAGACTTCAAATCTACACAAACAGCACTGAGACACAACATGTTTTCACCATTGAAACAGAACCAACTGCTTCTGTTGTAGTGCATATCCAAAGGTTCACTGCTCCACTTTAATGCCCTTTTCATTAACATTGTGGTATGAAGCTCATGATACTCTTTTTACAGCAACAGCAATGCTGCAAATGTTTATGACTCTTTTAATCACAGCTTGTGTAGGGTTTGCGTGGAGTTCTGCTCCCCATATTAAACAGCTGGGCTCATCAGATATCTTGAACCTAGTGGTCACACTCTAGCAGAAGAGCCCTTGACTGGAGGCTGATGAAGGGACCAATTACCATGTAATCATAGCAAAACATGAACAGGGGTGTCCTGCAAAAGTGTCCACTGTCCTTGTAATCACTGGAATTTGCCACAGACAAGGGGGTGTTTAGCATTCTATCTCTGAGGAGGATAAAGCCTCAAAAACTGTATGGTTTGTATCACTGCACATATACATCACAGAGATAATGAAACTGAACACTGAAACAACCCTCTAGAGCTCCTTCCAGAAAGATGATGTAACATACCATGTGAACGTATTTGTGCATAGGCCTTTTGTTAACAATATATCACATTGGTTTCTATATACACAGCAAGAACATGATTACATAGCCAATGTTACATAGGTCAATCAATCTATAGGTGTTAATTTGAATACAAAATGCTATAGATGGAAATGCTCTGTTACCTGTCTATAATATACCATGCAAATTAGGTTTTTAAAACTAAAGTCTTTTTCAAACATCTCAGCTTCCAGACATGCAGTGCCCCACTGTTCACTGCATTTCTAACAAATGCAAGTAAATAGTAAATTAATACATAAATAGAAAAGTTATATATTCAGATCAGTGCATCAAATGTAAAATAAAAGATTTATTTTCGGTATTCTATTACGCACCCCCCTTCCCCCCCAAAAAACCCCAAAACAAAACAAACATCGCAGACATTGTTCAATGTCTCTAAGCCAGTGCTTAAACCATGACAGCATGTCTCTTTGGGGAGTGCGCTGTAGTACTGTACCAATGCAGTCTGCACTGTTCACACAAGCCAGCCTTGCTCATGTCTCTCTGTGTTTCTGCCTTGACGTGAGTGGTGCATTTGGTCTAGTGCACATCTGCTGCACACTGAGCCAGTGAGCCCAGGGCTCGCAGTTCTTCAGCAGAAGTGGCCAGCAGCATCGCGTGCACTCACTCTGTGCACCGCTCAAACTACAACATTATTAGTGCCAACATTTTTGGTCTTTTTTCTGCGGGAGCTCATGGCATATTCTCCGCGGTTTGTACCATTCGCTTCTTTCCTTAGTGGTTTCCTGCAAACAAACAAACAAACAAACAAACAAACAAACAAACAAACAAATAAAACAAATTAAAATGAAAGGCTCTGAGTCCGTTTCTTCCTTGAAACACACATACGCACAAAATGAGGGAGTTCAGTCAAAACATTTTCATTTTCAGCATAATACATTGATCAAATTGATTCCTCTCACTCTTTTATAGTCCTCCTACAGCCTCTCTACAGTGCTGTACTGTTTAAAATGCATTGTACCTCTTCTAACATGAGCAAGAAATGCAGTTAACTACGCCCACATGATGCAAAAAATCTCTTTTGCTCTGTGCAAGACAGTATTACTCAACATGGCCTATTCATGCTCCCCTCTGTCTCCCTTTCATTACCTCCCTGGTTATTGTATCTCTCCACTGCAGTGTGTCTTATGGGCCACATCAGCCTGTAGTCTTTTTCGGCTTGCGTAACACTGAACTGAGCTGAATATGTTCAGTGCAGGCATTTCTACTACTGTACAGTTGCTCTGATGGTGCTTGGGTCCCTAAGGGTACATTACAACCCCTGTCTTCATTCCTCTTATAGCCATATCACATGAGAGGAGAATTCATGAGAGGGCTGAACCTTGAGCTAAATTTAAAAATCTCTCTAGGTTTAAGGTAGAACTGAATCCAGTGGGAAGGCATTTGAATACCAAGAAAATTCTAAAAATGTGTACATAGCAAAGCATGTCTAGGACAACTGAGTCAGACACATGCATTGGTCTCTCCTGCATGAAGCAGCAGTGTGGAAGTGGGGATTCTTGGACTATTCGATGATCTTATGACGCTGCCTGTGCATTTTCTGCCCAAGAACCACTTATTCTGAGACATAGTTTTTAAAAATTAAGTCTACATCATGATTTAGTTTATGCTTAGTGGGTAAGAATGAAGTGCTGTATTTCAGGTGCAAACTGGGAATTTTCCCTGATCCACCCCCCACCCCGCCAGGGCTCTAACCACACCCTGGCCAATTATTCAAGATAGTCTGCACATGCAGATTGATGACATAACCTAATATCAATAAAAAGGTAATTTAATATGTAACTAATTTAAACAATATGCCTTTAAGTAATACATGCATGATTAGTGGATGTATGGGAGTTGAGTGTAGGGGAAAATTGCTTGTATAAACAAAGCAGAAGAAAATAGACCCATCAATCAAAACAGGAGAAAATGAAAATATAATCCTGGAACTCAAATAAAAAATTTTAACAAGCTGCAGTAGATTGTTCAAAAAGTCACTCTATAGAATTTGTAGAAAACATTCTTCATATTAAACTCTTCTGATTTGCTCTGTTACTCTCCTCAAGTTGGCCTCAACTTGGTAATGCTCTTGGATATGACTTCTAAAAAACTTTCATACAATATCTGATATGATTTTTGTATAAAATCGTGGACCAAGAGTAAATGGTTGAACTGCACATAGTGATTTGGCAAAAAAAAAAAAAAGACAAACTGTAACGGCCCGAGTGCCACAGGGCGAGGAGCAGGACGCACAGACTCCATTGACGTGGACAGATATTTACTGACATATGAAGACAACGGCACTCACATATAACACAAGCAGTGAACATGAATATGAATACGTTTAACATAAAACACAAGCGATGAACATGAATATGAATACACTTAACATTGACAATAAGAACAAGCATTTAAACGCCATGAACTTGAACAACGGCAATGACCGACAGCATTGCACACAATGACAGGGGTTTAAATACAAAGACAAAACACTAACCAGGTGCAGGTGTGTGCAGGCGTGGTTACAAATAAACAAACGAGATCCTCCCACTACACTCAGCGGGACAAACCACGTGACCCATGAGAGGCAAGCGTTCCGTGACACAAACTGAATGTCTACCATGGCCTAGGGCACCATAGGTGACCCTTTTGGGAGTCCCATGGTCCAGCTACCATCCAGGCTTCTCAATAATACATGGCAGCAGTTGACACATGGCAGGTAGTTAGTTACACAACCCTTCACAGAACTGATAAATATTTTATTGGAAAGCTGTTTAAGTGCTGGGCCCTTATCGTTTGAAGTTCTTAGGAGAACACTGAGACCAGTACAAGTATTGCCCTGTCTAAAACATGGTGTAATGGTGCAAACTAAAGGACTAAATATTTAAAAAATGGCAAACAATTTTGAAGGTCCAAGTACACATTAACCTCACAGATATTTAGTAATGCTTACAAATGTTTTATAATGTTTATTATTGGTACATAAATATTTTGGTGGTAATGGCTATGAGGTCTTAGTAATTAATAAAGGTCTGCTTTTTGTGCCAAGCTATTTTCCTTTTGCACATTCTGTTTATATTCTCCTAATGTTTTTATGTGTTGTTTTATGTAAAGTTCCTGATTCCCTAATGCATCTGTGTACATTAGTTTATGACACAAAAGCACTAAGCAAACACCCATTCTCCTCATCCAGGACTTCCTCTGTGGTAACACTAGCGGAATTAATCTCCACTCAAAGCTCCTCGGCCAGAGACAGAGACAGATGACTGGCACAAACAGAGCAAAAGCTTTGCAGTCATCGGCTGCTCCTGCAGCAGGGCCTCCTCTGGCAGTGCTGTGCGAGGGCCCTGGCCATTGGCCAGCCAGCTTCACTTGGGAAGTCCAGTGCCGATGGGCTGCACAGTGCATAAGACCGTCTCCCGGTTGTTATTGACTCAGAGAGCTCATAGCCCAGGTTCAATTACAGCTTTCCAGTTTTTCCATGCTATTAGCTATTTCTCTTCCATTTTAGGTCTAGCATCCTAGAACGTCTTCATCCATATTCTCCAAATGTGAATATGAATCTTTGACAACAGGCAGTCCATATAAAATCTTGTTTCTCACTATTTCATTTGTTTCTCCCTATTTCAAAAGTATATCACTAAGGCTTAGACCTATTAGCGCTCTCTATTTCAAGAGTACATCACTAAGGCTTAGCCAGATCAGCTCTTACTATTTCAAGAGTACATCACTAAGGCTTAGCCAGATCAGCTCTTACTATTTCAAGAGTACATCACTAAGGTTTAGCCAGATCAGCTCCTACTATTTCAAGTTGTACTTTTCATCCAGGCTTTACACCTTCATACTGTGCCTGTAATGAAATGGTTAGCTTTCTTAGCCTTTGTCATATCTTCTACCTGACAGAGCCTGCCTCCTAGATTGGATGTGAAATGTGTTTTCCTTTATTGGAAAAAGGATTGCTGTCAGATCCAACCGAGCCTAGTTCTGTCTACCCTGTGCAGCTTATTCTTTCCCTCTCTTTTTTTTCTAGAGAACAGGATTGGAAATAGTGACCTTCAGGTGAACCAAGTGAAGCCAGAAATTGTTTCTGAACTGTGCTTTTAACTACTCCAAATTAAAACAGCTAGATTGCTAAGGAAGCCAGGATTTATTGAATTCTTACTGTTTTAAACTTTAAGATGGGACCTGCTTGCATGTATAAAAGATGCTGCCTGAGACGAAAATGACTGGGCAGATTAATTAATGAATAATGACTTTGGTTTGGAGCTAAAGTACTCACTGCAGTAACACATTCCTGCTAACATAGCATTGCAAAAAAAAATCCCTCTGGTTACACATGGTGGAAAAATGCAATAATGACTTCAAAGACTATGCTGTCACTGCTTCAACTACCTGCATTTGGCCCAGCCTCGCTAAGAACACAGATTAAATTGCCCCCTTGTAAAAGATTTTCCACCACCATTGCATGATGGGATGCAGTACATGAAGACAGGCTATGTTCTAAATAGCCTACCTTTTAAAAGCCTTGTAGCAGATGATGAAAGTTAGAAGCAGAAAGAAAGTAGAGGTACATCCTACAGTCCAAACCACAAAGAAGTCCATCCAGGAGGGTCTGAGGAGTGATACTGGAGGCCCAGCAACTGAAAGCACAAAAATGTGTGTCTATGTGAGGCTACAGCAGAGGTGGACAAGAAAACAAAATAACAGCTTGTCAATAATCAATTATGTATATCAGCACCAAGAAATTTCTAAATTTCTCTTTCTCCCGTAAAAACACTCTGTTTTGTTTATTTTCATAATAAACTGCCATGAAAGATGGGTAAAGGAAATGAACTGAAGACCCTGAGCAGGAGCTTCCATGAATAAAGACACAGAGAAACCTTAAAGATAAAACATAAGAAGGGCTATAAAAGAAAAGGAAACTGGTTGATACTGGCCGTATGAAAGCTACTATAATTACTATAACAGAAAATAATAAGTGCTAAATATTTGAGATGGGACAGTAACAATATAATTTGACAGTGATTTAACTGTCAACACAGTTTAAAATTGTAGGTGTTAATTCAACAGCTGTGCCACATATAAATGCAGGGTGAAACGGTGGGGCAATAGAAGCAGAAGCTGTAAGTGTAATAGCTGAACACATGCAAGGAGAGAGATGAGGAAAAAGGTACATGAGTAGAGGATTTATATGAATAAATACCCAGTGAGTGCGAAATACTATCAACTGAAGTCCCAGATCGTCTGACAAAATGCAGTGTAAGGTTAAAAACAAACTGAGATGGTGTGAATTTTATTAAAGGCAGCAAAATCACAACACAGGTATTCACTGCACAACTTTTAATGAGTAGGTGCAATCTTTGTCTCACTAAGGCTTTTCTCATGTACATCACACACACTGTTGTACAATTAGTAAAAAAGAAACATAAAACAACTAATCAAGGGTAATGAGGAGGAAAGTAAGAGAAGTGCTGAGCCGGGCAATGGTTATTAAGGGGTGTGTGTATATATATATAAAGAGACTAAACAACAGGGAAGTCCAGGGAAAACCATGGGAACAACAACAGCCCAAGACCATGACATCAAGCTTCAATACAAAAAGCATCTTATGTAAGGATAGCCATTAAAAATGAATAAGGTGCAAATTAATAAGGCACAATAAATGATAAGAATTTCCAACAAAGTTCTGTTCAGCTGGAAAATGAATCAATAATAAATGATAATACTTATTATAATGATAATAATCATTTATTATGTTGGGACCCTCAAGCATAAACTTCTTCTACATTCTTTGCTGTTACTTCTTTTCAGCCTATACAGACACATACCACATAGTCTCTTAGGTGTGTTCTGAACATACATAGAATAGAAACTTGCACACACTCATACTTTTACATATCCCTTTATAAATTGCCTCTGGTCGACTGTAGAAACTCAACTTCAAACATAAAGACTGGAAACTTGGCCTGATTAATAAGCTCCATGTCTGTATCAAATCCGCAATTTGATTAATTCATCTGAGTTTTATTCAAGCCCTCCTCTGACTAAAGTGCCTGGCAGAGCAGCAGGCCCACATCCCTCGAGCTGCTCGAGGCATACAGGGGAATCCCCAAGGTCAGTCAGTATGAGATGGGCCAACGATTTGTGCACCGCACCAGAGTACAGCAAAGATGCTTATACTGCTCTGAAGAAAGGCAAACTAATCCATATTATTGTGCCCCATAACAGCCGAAGTTTTGAACTGCTCAAACTCTTAAGAATACTATATCAGCAATTCTACACGGCTCCGAGAACATAACATTATAAACAACAATTTTAAATTGCATAAATGGTCATAAAAATATGACACCATAAAATACGAAAAAGAAGCTTGAGACATGGGCTGAATTAAAGCACCATTCATGAAGTTAAATCAAAATCAAATCAAATTTATTTATAAAGTTCTTTTTACAACAGAAGTTGTCACAAAGCAGCTTTACAAATGTCCAAGTCCAAGCCCCCAGTGAGCAAGCCAAGGGTGACAGTAGTAAGGAAAACCTTCCTAGAGCATGAAGAAAAAACCTTGAGAGGAACCATGAGGGGGGGGGGGGGGGCATCCTCCTCTGGCCAAACGATGAAGTACCATCTCACATCTTTGCATTCCTGCTGGTTCCATGTTCTCCCCTAAATATGTGAAGCTTTGGTTTTGTGGTGACAGGTGGCAGGTTTCAGAGTGGCCTCTAACTGCAGGGAAGGTTTCAGAGCGGCCTCTAACTGCAGGGCAGGTTTCAGAGCGGCCTCTAACTGCAGGGCAGGTTTCAGAGCGGCCTCTAACTGCAGGGCAGGTTTCAGAGCGGCCTCTAACTGCAGGGCAGGTTTCAGAGCGGCCTCTAACTGCAGGGCAGGTTTCAGAGCGGCCCCTTACCTGTGGGCATCAGTAGTCGTGGAGGAGGTGGGGGAGGAGGTGGGGGAGGCAGAGGTGGATAGATCTTGCAGTGGCACAATGACTGGCAGAGTTCACTTCCTCTCTGAGTGCCAAGCTGTGAGCATGACCTCTGAAAATCAGCCTGAGAGAGAGAGAGAGAGAGAGAGAGAGAGAGAGAGAGAGAGAGAAAGAAAGAGAGAGAAAGAGAGAGAGAGCATGAGTAGGTGGGTGTAGGAGAATATGTTTGAGTGAAAGCTAAAGAAAGACAGATGCAACCGCAGAGCATGCACGTGCAGTATGAAACAGGGTGTGGGCTTTGATGCATTGGCAGAAGGGACTATGGTAGTGGCACTGCCTGCATGACCACGCACTCCTGGCCATGATCAAAACTTGACAGTTGAAAGCAGATTGATGAATATGAATATTTGAATTTGCACCATTCTTTTGCATCCTCCAGAGTCAAAGTAAACTGAAAGCTTTGCTGTCAACTACAGTCAAATTCAACCACACTATACATTCAAGACTTTGAATAGACCCGTTATCTGCAAAACTCGCCCACCCACAGAGTGAGCTTTTCTATGCCTTTAGGATTGGTAGTGGGAGGGCTTTGAGACATGGGGAGAATACATTACTCTTGATCCTTAACCCCATCACTTGCCTGTAGGTTGTTGTTAGTATTTGCGTGGGTGTTAGTGTAAAGTCTGGCAATATGTAAATTGTGTTGGGGGACAAAAATGTTAGGCCTATGCTAACACATCTCATCTTCTGTTTTAACAAGCGTTAATGTGAGCTTTAGCGTGTGATTTCCTTTGTTGTCTATTATGTAAGAGAATGAAAACACAAAGATAGTAAAATAGTCTAGTCATGAGACCTTCAGCTCTCCTGAATGTGGATCTGTCCCTAGTAATTGAGCAAGCATTTGTTCTCTCAAATGCGTTTTGCGGAGAATGTTTCTTTGCTTTAAAATGTTTTGGGACAAGCATTTCCTCGCCATTTACAACTCTGCACATAAAAGGATCTTCTCACTTTGGCAGTTTCCATAAAGTGAAAGTGTAATATAGTGGCGCTACTCTCTCAATGTCACATCTCTGCGCACGCCGTTTAAATCTAGTCAAATCTGCAGACAAGAGCTCCTCAGATATGTGACCACCTGCACTATAATAACGAAGTTGACATTTTAAGCTTTGCAAAGCCGAAACGCAGATGTCCACTCCGTGACGTGCAGGACAGATATCGAGAGCAAAACTTCAAGTGACAGTCAAGGACAAAGCCGCTCAAAAAGCAACCTACCTGACATAAAAGAAGAATCGACGAGAGAAAGCAGTAACCTAACAAAAATGGCCAAAGCCGTAATTTAAAAGGCGTTCTGTGTCGAATTACCATTCCTCCTTTCCTGTTCTCGCAAGCTGATCGATGAATACACAGTCAGGGGACGCATAGGACTGAGCTGATGAAAAGGACCGAGTCCTGTCCGTCTAGTCCAGTAAAGGAATCAGTGGACACATTTTCATCGAATATTTTATACCACAGACATCGGCGAGGAACGTCCCATTGGTTGACTGCATAAAAGATTAGCGACGAGTAAAATACTTTCAGGTTTTGGCAATATCTTTCCTGGAAACTTTCCGGAGTTCAGCATTGATCACATCCACGTAGTCGTATTTTCATTCCTGCTTCTTTTAAATGTGCTCACTCCAATAACAGTGTCTTAAGCGTGTGTCCCCACACCATCTGCGTTCCCGTGGTTCTTTCTTAGTCGTGCAGTCTGAGTAAATATGCATTCAACAGTCGAGTGGTTAACAAGACTGGATGAATGCGTTCCGCTCTGCGTAATCACCTAGAACTACGCATCCATTATTCCTGGCTTGCCTTCCATATCCCAGTACCAGCAACAGTCATTTAGGCTACAACACGCTGTTTTCAGGCAAAAATAAGTAATACGGCAAAGGCAAATAAGGCCAATTGTCGGGTAAACTTCATGAAAGGAAGCTCGTGCGCATAGGAGTCCGATCAAACACACACTGCCACGTCTGGATGTTTCTCGTCACCGACTAAGCAGCTATTGCGCTCCAGCGAGCCAGAAGCAGGGCTGTTGAGCTACGCGGCTCGGCGGACAGGTGATCCAGGGAAGCGGTCGGTGAGAGAGTAGTCGGCTCAAGAATCGCCCATCACCGATAATCAAAAAGAGGGAAAGTACTTTTTTAGTTCTATGTGAACATATAGAATAATATTTTGTAAAATAAAAATATCTGTTATATTTCACCCATTTAAAAGCCAGGCGTGTTTAGAGCAGTAATAACAGAGGCCCATTCTTCCTTTTGAGTAGATGTTTAACAATCCTCAACGTTATGTGGGACGCTTGGAGTTTCACGAAAATATATCAGCCATTGTAAAGGCTTATCGAGTTGCGTAAGTGCTCTAGTACTCTGCTGATATTAGCTGGGGACTGCTCTGTCACTCCAGCCTGTCATACAGATCAGACGCCTCTGTAGACTAGAGAAGAGGCTTAAAAGTAAAGGCTGTGTGTTACTGTCATGCTCGTGTCAAAAGCACATAATAAAATAACCCAAAACAGTCCATAATATGCACTGTAGATGTTACAGGCTACTGTTTCCAAATATGTTCCATGTTTGTGAATATAGAATACCTATCTATGGCTGCAGAACATAAGAAGAGGATCATCAGGACGTTTTCATTCTTAAAAGAAAACATGTAGAAAATATATACTTCAGCAGAACCCTTTTAGACCTCTTTCAGAACTTTTTTTGTATATATAAAGAACCAGCAAGGAATGGTTTAACCTGATGCTATTGTTGCATAAAAGATATCCCAAAATCAGAATCGTTTGCTACGCTATGTTCTCATCAGAACTTGGAGACATGAATTATTCAGAAAGGCATTGTCACTATACAGTGCAACAGTGAAGACACTGACATGGTTCTTCAAAAAAATCCTAACTGCAAGAAACCCATCAAAGAAATCATTCATAGTGTAGAAACATTTGGCAGCATCCAGAACCCCACAAGGGAATGAATAAAGTGGAAGGCTATTTTATTTGATAGATTATGAGAAATACTTAATGCATACCTCTGTGCAATATGCTGACTGCTATAACATTCTCGGTGTATGGGTTTAAATAAAGTAACTGGCTCTAGACCTGGGCCGAGATGAAAAGAGAAGCTGTGCTTTAGCTCACAGTCGCATGCCTGCCAGCGATACTCAGCATCTATAACCAGCTTGCATGGAGGCATGTTGGCTTCTGTTCAGTATGGGGGTACAATCTGCACCAAGCAGCATCCGCACCAGATGTCATTCTCCACTCCGCCCCTTCACCTTCTATACAGACACAGCTTAAGGCAAGTCTAAAGCTCAGAAACCATTTGTAGTGTGTTCAGGAGACAGATGACTAAATATCAGGGCATGATCTGAAGTCAGGTTTACATCACAAGCATATTACATGAGATAACTCGTTTTAAATGACTGGTACATGTTCTAGCTGTCATATTCTCTTTGTGAGCAGTTTTTTTAGGGAGAACTTTACATGGTTTCTTTAGCTGAAAAACTCGTCGATTTAACATTCATTAAATCATGAACAAATTTTTACAAACTAATAGTGTGCCTGATTAAACCTGAATGAGGTGGCACATACCCATGTTACTACAGAACAGTAGCTCAAGGGTATAAGTGTCATTTGAGTCAGTGTATGAAGGTGCAGGGAGAATAGAGCCATCAGGCCTTTATGTTATTACAGGTGAACTAGGAAAACCTGACATTTAAAACTCCTGATCTTGCATAACTTTTTTTCAACACAGAGGACATACCTGGCAAAAACACAGTTTAGCAATGCAGAGGTCTATGCACCAGCTCTGGCTGAGGGTCCTACAGAATTAGCCTTGCACCAATATTGGAAAAGATATGTAATGCCCAACATATATATTTATGTACAGTTTGTTTTAGCAATCCTCCAAATCTTCCACGACCAATGAACTGCTCATTGTACTATTGGGTGGCAGACCACTCTCAATCCAATGCCACTGATGTGAACAAGCGCCACCAACACTACTGTGCCTATTATGCTCATGCCAGAGCAACACCCACTATCATGCTAGTATCAAGTCAGTGTCATTGATGTGCTGGAATAAAAATCCTGTCAGATAGAGTTCCATTATCAGTGTGATCATCTAAGTTTAGGGTCAGTAAGTATATGTGCCAGGTAGAAGTTTTTAATAAATTGGGTGATTGGAAACCATGTGGACCACATCTTTTTAAAAAGGTATTACCTCAAAGATCACAAGAAACATTTTAATGTCCACTGATGCTTTGAGCTTGTATAAGCATGCTTTATGTTCTGGTTCTGTGCTGCATTAATGGTAGATTTGTTTCAGCAAATCTCTGCTCTCCTCTAGTGGGAGACACTGAAAATAGCAGGAATACCACATACAAATGTGTTATGTTTTAAATAAACAAATACATACATACAATTTAATTATCAAATGATTTTCAGTGACCTAAAGATGCTTACCATTTATTTAATGCCCCATCAGCTTGGAAATGTTTTGTTTAATAACATTTCTGCCAAAACCTAAACTGATCTCACTATACATTATTTATGGTTTAAAAGATGCATCCGTTCTTTTAAACATTTTGTAAATAAGTTGGCTTTAAATACACCTGTCACTGAGTATATGCAAGGAAATAGTAAATATAATGTATTGATACAACCTGTTTTCTACTGAACTCATACAAGAATTATGACTGTCCTTAGTTCCTCTCAAGTCTTGCATGCAAATTAAAAGCATGCAAATACATGGATAAGTGTAATACGTATGTAAATCCATCCATGTTTACATACTGCATCTTTCACTTGCGAATAAATCAATCATCTGTCTTACAATCCAACCATCCGTCTTCCTCAGGCTGTCGAAGAGACAAGCAGACACTGGGGGTTTATTAGCCCATCGTATTTTCTTCTTTCCTCCCTCTTTCTTGGTTACTTCAAAAGAGCAGGAGTGAGGCCGGCCGCCAGGGAGGGGCGTGCTATTGTTTAATTGGCCTTTTGAGATGGACAGAGGAGTGGTGAGAACAGAAAGAGAGAATGACAATGGAGTCCTGCAGATATTCTAAAGACTCTGAGCTGTAGGGCCAGTGTATGAGGACTGGTAATAAAAACCCTGGGCTAACTGCGACAGTTGACACAAAAGACCATGTACTAGTCCTATCTTCTCCAGTCAGCAGCTTAGGCCATGATATATATATATATATATATATATATATATATATATATATATATATATATATATATATATATATATATATATATATACACATACATACACACACACATACACACACACACACACACACACACACACACACACACACACACACACATGGACCAGTGTGTGAAGCTAAGGTGTTTGGGAGGACATGCCTCGCAATGTGCTGTCCAGACAACAGCTCCTCAGAACTAATTCCCCTCTGCCAGGAGGAGGCAGCTCAACGGGAGGATAGGTAGCTTGCTCTCTTTCCCCCCTCTCAATGTGGGACGGAGCTCAATTAGCATTTCACAAGTCCCTTTTTCCTTTTCTATTGCGACCTTCCCCGCGGAGCCCGTGCTTTTTGCAGGGATTGTCCCGTTTCTGGCCCTTGTCGGCGTTGGCAGGGTGACAGTATTCGAGTGTGCAAACTTGTGCTATTGTCCCCAGGCCAGAAGGAGTCATGGAGACCCCACTAATATGACACAGGAAAATGTTTGCTGATGGCAATTCTATGGGCTTTGTCTAACTCTTTCTCCTTCATGACGACTCGATTTAAGTCTCTAAATGTTTGACTACAAATGCAGGAGTGCTATCCAGCTCCTTCGCTTTTGTCCCGCGAGGTTTGAATGAGTAATTCAGCTTTTGTGTTGCTCGATTGAGGGGGCAAACAGAAAGACAAGATTCTTGAGCGTTCAAGCCCCCTTTCCATGGTTATGCGCACATCTCTTTAGATTTCTCCCCAAATCCTACTTCTTCTGACATCACTCTTAGGTAGAGAAGAGAACTTTAGATCAAAACAGTTAAAACTAGACCGAACGAAACCCTAAAAGCTCGTATTGTCCTGTCCCGGTGAAGCATGCCAGCACCCCAGCTCGTGGACAGAGACTTAAGATATACGAAATGTTTGATGTTTAAGCTATGTAGCTAACTTACCGTAGGTCACCGTTTTAAAGGTCACGTAGCCTATTTAATAAAAATAAGAATAAAAAAACCTTCGTCTTGACGGAATCCGATGAGCGTGGGGAAGATGATACAACAGACGCAACAAAGAAATATTGCATCTATTAGCCGCTTTTCTTGTGGGATTTCCATGACAACAATTTGCGCTGGCAAAGAATTCGATACCGGGGAACTCGGTAGCTCATTGGGGTGCATTGTGAGGGAACTGAGGTCGCTGATTGGCTTAAAGAAAGCACCATAACTACACGAAGTTTATATTCATTCAGCTTGTTCAAGTGGTTAAACTATTCCAGTGAGGGGGCAGCAAAGCTGGACAGCATCGTTTCACGAAATAGCGAGTTTTATTAGAGCTAGAGGTTTGCGCTAAAAGATTAAACGATTTGCGCGAAAATTAGCGAATATATATCTAGTTGGTATATTTTCCCATAAAGGATAAATCATATTCTGTACAGTAGGAATCAGCACCTGTCAAATGAAGTTTTATTTCTGAAATTACTTTTATTTCATTGAAAGTGAGATGCGCGTCAGCGGAATGGATTAAAAGACATCGACTTGAAAAAACATGGCAAGCTCTGACAGCGAGGTAAAAACATTACTGAACTTTGTTAACTTGGCCTCCAGCGACATCAAGGCAGCCTTGGATAAATCCGCCCCTTGCAGACGCTCCGTAGACCACAGAAAATATCTTCAGAAACAATTGAAACGATTCTCGCAGAAGTACTCGAGGATGCCTCGGTGCCATGCGCACAGAATAACCGACGCGAGCGCTCCCAAAATAACAGAGGACAAGCCTATTATTTTGACGCACGAGAGAGCTAAAAATATGTCCCATTTAAATGAAAAGCAAGAGCTAAATCTGCGCGCGGGAGAAGATCTGGATTTGAACCTCAATACAGAGAACCAAAACTTATCCGGACAGGTTCCCATGCGCAAACGGCAGCTCCCAGCTTCCTTTTGGGAAGAACCAAGATCTTCTCAGGGCTCTCGCGAATATTTTGAGTATGCTTGGAAGAGAAGCTCAAACGGAATTGTAAGATATGAATCTGCGGAGTCTGGGGGTGAGAAAAGGATCAAAGTTCATGATGAACAAAAAGCTAACTTACTGCTGTCTAATCGACGTGGAACTTCTGACACGGAACCGCTCAAGGTTGATTTGACATCCACGCATGTGCACCTTTGCGGGTGCTGTCCCTTTCAGTACCACGGGAACCATATTTTCCAGAGTCATCTTATAGCGCCTCATACAAACATTCCCGACGTGGGGCTCAGATCCAAAATATATGGAAATGAATTTGAAGACGGACTGACAAATAACACAAAACATGTCGTGGTCAAACCAATTCCAACTAAACCTGTCTCTTCATCCATTTTCAGTGTGTTTGGTTTTATTTAGCCGTCTAAAAGTCCGCAGATATGTCTGAATATGATTGTAATGTGTTAAATGAACTATTATTTGCTGAGATGGCGAAGTTGAAATGTAAATATTTTCATGTCATTCAGAGTTAGGTTTGTACTGATATACTAGGCTGAATTTTAATTATTCACCGCGTTATCGGCAGTTATTAGGCCTTAGGCCTACCAATTTCTTATTAAGCACTTAAATCATCAATAAACCAATGAACTCGAATCAAGACATTACTATGTTATTGCGCTAAGGGGTTTCATTACACCGTGTTTTGTATTCTGGGATTGTTTTAGAAGCTAAAATTAACGGTTAAAATTAACTTTATTGGTGATGAAATGACATAAATCACCGATATTTAAGCGTACGGATATTCTGCAGATAATTGGTGCCTGAGATATTCCACAATACAATTCAAATAATATCTGTGCAGTATATTTGTAAATACATTTTAAAAAATTCTGAAATACATTTATAAAAAGTCATAAATGTTATTTTATGCTACCTCAAATCATTTAGATAAAGCAAAACAGTATTTTAATTCCACTATTTTTTGTCACACTTTTAATACATTATTATATGCATATTTGGAAAGATCAACTACAGTCTGTTTGCCCATCAGTCTTGTGCATCTTCTGTTAAATTCATCTTATGGTTGGTTATTAAATAAAGCCAGAGTCTCTCAATAGAGTTTAACTTATCCTTGGTGTAAACAAAAAGGAAATAAAATTTTAAAAAAGCAAGAATGGTCACATTTCACAAGCACATTTCTGCAACCCTTTTTCTTGAACCCATTTCTCTTATTCCTATATACCATGCAATTTTGCATATATTACATAATTTTGGGTAAGTCACTAGAGTGACACACAGCTTCAGTCTACTGAGCAGCCATGTTCCGCAGTGTGATTAATGCATTTAGACAATTGTTTCTTTGGTTATAGTCTGGACAATGTTTTCCTGCAACTGTAAATATACGACTAATATTCTGCAAAATTAAAACCATCTTGTGTGGACTTACTGAATGATTCATTAGAGAAATACTAAAAAACTATCATCTTTCCTTTACATAAATATGCAAATGCACACAAAAAGCACAAAACCCCCCTAACAAAATAGTCAACAATGCTTAAACAAAAAGAAATTTACTGCACCAGAAGCAACATTCTTTAGAATTTCACGTGTGCTTATCTGTTTCACCACGGAATCCTTCCCTTGGCCTAACTTTTCCAGAATGGTGTGGAAACAGACACTGACACTGGAGATAAGAGAACACTTAAGTGGCCATGTCATCCTGCACTTTGATTTGGAGCTGGCCTGAGTTTTGCACCTAGGCATTCTCTGGTGTCTGTCTGGGACCAGTACAGGTAGTGGAGAAGTCTGCCTGGAAGTGGAAGAGTGTTGAGTAACAGCAGTCTCTGGGCACCAACCTGCTCACGAACCTTCAGTCTGCACAGGTGCATGAGAGGGCGAGGAGAAACTGTGGAGACACCAAACTTTAAGAACAGTCATAGTCCACCTCGATTCAGTTCAGACAGGTAAGAAAAATTCTTGGAAGTCATTTTGAATGGAACAGAAGCACATAAAAAAGCCAGAATTTTAAGAAACCAGAAGAGTTTTACTCACAAGCTTTTCCTTTAATGGCAACCCACTCTTGCTTGCCGTTTAAGCATTCAGTCACTCTGGAACACAATCGGACGTTCCCTGTATACTCCAGGAGCAGGCTGATCAGAGGTGCAGCCATATGACACACAGATGGGGAGGTGACCCATTCACAAAACTGAAGATAGAGATTTGGCACAAAAAGGCACAGGTACTTGGCACTGTCATAAACATTCAAATGTAAAAATACTCTTTAACATATGCTAGTTACTAAATTAACTCATTACTAAATTAACAAATTTTTAGCAGATTTTAATTTGCGAGGACATGCTAATCTCATTCAAGGTACTGGGTTTGCACAGTGCTTTTAGCAGTATTTGGTGTGATAATCCTCAAGATACATAATATGTTGTTAATGAGGATGAATTTAAACCATTTACATAATCTAAAATACATACTATTAAATAACAGCAATAACACTGTATTTGACAAAAAGCCTTCCTTGATTTGTTATGGAGATTGTATCTGGAGATAAAAATGTTAAAATATTAAAAAGGTATGCATTATCAAAATGGTCAAAAATAATTATTACCTACTACATTTCTGAGTCCCTACCTGTAGATCTCTGGAGGCTGAATCTGTGCAGCTTGTTTGTGATGGAACTGCATTTTCCATCTCCGAGTGTGTCCTCTGGCTTGTATCCCCTCTCACATTTTGAGAGATGGAGACAGTTTGCCTGGAGTCTGTATGGTCACACCTAAAACAATCCTGTGCCTGGCAGCCATTGTCCAGCAGATACCGTAAAAGTCCCTGATGATGTGTGCAAAACAGCACTCCTGGAAAATCTGTGGGATGAGCTGGTATGTGAACATTTACATCAGCACCATGTTCCACTAGTGAGGAAATAATCCTGAAGCTGCCCTGGCGCACTGCAACCAGCAGTGGGCTGAAAGGGTCCAGGTTTGGGTTGGCTCCAGCCCTAAGCAAGCTGTCCACAACTCCTGCGTTGCCCGCTGCAACGGCACAGTACAGAGCAGTGGTGCGGTGGTCATGAAACATGGCTGATCGCTCATGAGACAGCCTGGCATTGACGTCGCAGCCTATTTTGATCAAGAAGTTCACAACCTCTTCCTGGTTGAACTCAGCTGCCAGATGGAGGGGGGTGATGCCGCTTTGCCGTATTTTAACTCTACTAGTGACAGGTAGAAGCAAAGAGACAATCCTGGAGAAAAATAAGATAACCAAGCCACAATTAACACAAGCCTAGGTTCTGCCTTGAGATGAAACAGAACTCAGGTTAGGTGTGGACAAAGAGACCCAATGACAGTTAGATTTTAAAGATAATTTGGTGGCCATTTATTACACCAGCAACAAAATTTTAACTTTTTTGCCTAAAATAGATAGACCTTATACTACACTGATTTGGATGTTTTAGATTTTTTTTCTATCATGCATATTTTTTTAAGTGACAGCTCAATTAAGTTTTATATTAAGTATATATTACTTATTCATAAGGGATGTTACACTTAAAATATGCACAAACGTACTTCTAAAATGTACAATGTATAATAATTGCCTAGATTTGGAATCAGAAACACCCCAGTGTCCAGCAGTAGTCTGCCAGCACAGAGGTCATTCACTTTCCTTGGTACTGCTTTTCCATATTATGCATAATGGCATATGCGTATACTGAAACAAAAAGCTATGGGTAATACAAAAGTACAAAAAAAAAAAAAACTGGGAGGAAGCAAAATCATTGACCAGTGAAACTACCTCTTGTTTTACATCAGTTGGCAAACACGATGACTACTAGCAGCTGCAACTTAAGGAAAATGCTGTGACTGCATCACCTGCCACACAGCAGGCACTGTCAGTATAATGTTCTTTGTCATGTCATTTGTTTTTCTCACCCTCAACCTTCTTGGGTCCCTTGGCTGGAGGTCAAAATGTGAACCCAATATTGGGTCGTGTTACACTGTGAACACACAGCCGTCAGTGACGACAGCAGTTTCTACTACAGCTGTCTGGGCGGCCAGTGGTGTTCCCAGTCTTTAAAAGATGTAGACTCTGTACAGCGCGTGACTCTTGAAAGAAAAGTATCGCATCGCAGGTAATAGCTACTATACTGTCTCCATGATTCTGCTTACTCTCTTTGGCCATGCTGGGCAGCGATATGGAGAGGCAGGAGTCCAGTTTTGGAGGCTTTGTTGGCATCTGCATGGTGTCTAAGCAGAAGCTCTATCATGCCTCTTTGGCCATGCTTGCTGGCTTCACTCAGGGCAGTAGTCCCCTCACACGACTGCAGGTTCACACCAGCACCTTTAGAGATAGAAAGAACAAGAGCTGGTGATGTCAGGATGTTGCCTTTCATCTTTATTTACAGGGACACTTATCAAACACGGCAGAGAGGGGCTTAAAATATTTTGTTACAATTTCCATGATACAGTGCAAATGAACTGGGCTTTAAGTGACCTTTTGTCTCTTCGAGTTATTGTTAGTTGAAGTATGTATGCTATCAGGAGTTCTCCTCCATTAGTCAGGCCCTATCAGACTAGAGCAGATACTATAGCCTCTGCCTGATTACATATTCTTACAGTTATAGAATAGATAGACAGGGCATGGCAAGCTGACAAAATTAATCAGTCTCAAACTGTTGAATATATAAGTGTAGAATACAAAATTCTATTTACTTAAGTCATAGACATATGTAATTAAAAAAAACTTCTAAATAAAAAACTTCTATGATGTTGCAATTTGTTTTTACAAGACATAATTGGTCTATATATAAATGTAAAGTGAAAGTATGTTTAAAGTCTTAGACTCAAAGGTATATTTATTTATTATTTTTAGGCATATTATTCATGAATTACAATGAATTATTCGGTAAGATTAGTGAAACAAATATTAACACCATGTAATTACAAATGTGTGAAGTGAGAGCCACTGCTCCCAACACTACAGAACAACCAATGAATATGGCAGATTTCCCCTCCTGCACATGGGTGCCCATCATCTTATCAGGGATGGTGAAATGGCATGATTATTTCAGGCCTGTGATAGCACACCTTTACAGATGAGATAATCCATGATCGTTGTCCTCCCATGCCGTGCTGCCTCTAGGAGTGGGGTGATGCCATGAGCGTTGGGGGCGTCTATAGCAGCTCCAGCCTGAAGAAGGGTCTCGCAGAGCTCTGGGCTTCCATGTCTTACTGCTTCATGAAGGGCTGTCCAGCCCCGATAACACCGCTGGTTTACTGAACCTCCAAATGCCAAGATTACTCTCACTATGTCAATGCTCCCTTGTTGACAAGCTATAGGTAAATGTTACAAAATATATAACACATGTCTATATTGCACAATTCATTCAAACGCAATATATTTACCTTTCATAATAATAATGATTGACTTAATGAATATTTGTCCCTTTTTTCTCTCTTTCACATATATAAAAATAGTATGAAGTGCAGTATATGTAATGTGTAAAGTTATAGACACTGTACCTTTATACAGTGGTGTCTCTTTGTTTTTATTACTGATATCTGGGTCTGCTCCTGCCTCCAGAAGACACTTCACACACTCCAGGTGTTTTCTGTCAGTTGCAATTAGCAGAGCTGTCTGCTCTTGGAGCGTGCGCTTATCTACTGAAGTGGGTTTAACTGGATGGACGAAAAATCTCACACACACACACACACACACACACACACACACACACACACACACACACACATTCTTAGTTTCTTATTTTGCACTTTCACATTTTGCATAGCACAAATCAAATCATCTTCCAAGAGCACTCCAGTTTGCTCAGCTTGTTGAGTGAGTTTATCTTTCCAACTAATGTTCCACGGAAACAATTAAGGCAAAACTTCCTGCCCAGCATCCAGATGTACTTGCCTGCGCTAAGTGAACTTTGACAAACAAATCAACAGAAAAGACAACAAAATCTTTGGCATATATTCACTTACCTTTGAGTAGAGCTTTCATACAGTTAACATGACCACAGTGAGCTGCTTCGTGCAGAGCTGTCCAGTCTTCCATCGCTGAATTTGTTGGGATATATGTAGTAGTAGATGCTGCTAGTTCAGATACTCTCTGCACTTCACCGTTTCTAACTGCAGTTATCATGGGCTGTACATCCCTGCAAAGCAGATCACGTTTAATTAGTCTTTTGATGACATCAGGGAATTACACGTCTGAATTAATCAGAAATTCAGATTTGAGGTTCTCCGACCGACGGGAATACAAAGATTTTGATAATAATGACAATGAATGTAAAGCCAAAGGCATCATTTGTTCATAATTTATCGTGCACAAATAACTCTAAGGGTGACTGGAAGGATCTGAAGTGAATGCTCGGATTCTGCACAGCAAAAATCGATATCGATTATTAAACGTTCTTTCAAGAAAAGCCGTAACAAAGGACTCACTCTGAAGGGTTTGCAGTGACGTCGCCGGGGTTCCTACATCGCCGTCCACTGTCAAAACATTGGCGGTCACCACCGACAATCACGGACAACGCAGCGTTACTCCTCGTACCACTTGAATGAAACAACGAAAGATATTCCGCATAACTAAACCGTGTCATTGTAATAATTAGGGGGAAAGCGACAGCAATAGAGACGGAGCGACACAGAGAGCGTGAGGGAGACAGAACGCGCGCAGGCAGCAGACACGAGCTCAGCTGTTCGCTGTGGTAATTTTAGGTATTGACAAGTGGGGGAGGCCGTTGAGGATTACCATGTATGAGCAACAACTCGACAGCTCTTACGTTTTTTGTAGTAGCTTGGTTTAAATGTCGAGCTCTCCGAATGACATCGTTAAGTCGTATTGTTTTCTAATTTCTCTTTCTGTTTTCTCTTAATCTTCATGAACTGAATTAACACGAACTTTCAGGTTATAGGCGTTAAGTCCTATGTCCAGGCTTCGGACGAATTACCCTGCTAGTTAACGCTAGCTAGTTACGATAAACTGCAAGTCTAAGGAAAATATGATATCGCTTGACAATCTGCTATCGTTAAAGAAAAGAATTAAAAGTGTTTGTCATCTGTAACAACCCTCTTGATGGCTCAGTGAGTTGAATATAAAATGTTTCCAGCTATCCTTAGTTTATCATAATTAGACCAGAATAAATATCATGGCAAAACTGTCAATATATTCCATACAGTATGCTGGTTTGTATGCCTATGATTCTTCCGTGGACTTCCGTACAGTTGAATAGTAATTTAATCGAGAGAATAGCAGTCTTCCTCTGGAATTTAACTATGAAGGAAAACCTTAAACAGCCATAAACAGCATGTCCAGGACTAATGAGAAATCTTACATCAGTAGTCCACGTCGGAACACTTAAGGCTGTTTTACGCAGTTAAATGAATTCTGGAATCTACTCAGTCCTGAATCGCTGCAAATGGAATGCAAATTTCTTGCATATTTTAGTAGTACAGCAGCAAACACCATTACTACAGTGTAATATAGCCGACACATACACACCCTCACTTTATTCGTAGAGGCCACCTGATGACGGGACCGCTGCTGACTTCAAACTTGTATTAGCACTGAATATGTGTAAAAAAACAAAACAAAACAAAACACTCCTGTGCTGAAGTCAGCAGGGGTCCCGTCATCAGGTGGCCTCTACAAACATTTAAAAGCTACAACGTTAACCATACCCGTATGTTAGTTGTGATGTGACTCAACCACCCATGTCCTTGCACGTCAGTGAGGCATAAAGGATGTCTGAAGGAGTGCGCATGACAGATGAGCTACAGTCTGCAAAAATGGCTGTACATGTACAAAATGCACCAAGTGATAGTGATAGTTCCTCAATTGTTATTATGTTATTGCTAAACCTCAGTGAGCGTCATGCTGTTTCAGCCACCTCCAGCCAAACGTAATATTTGCAGAACCAGTGCAACTTGTTGCTAAATGCTACAACTCATTTTCCTTTTGAGCTGAGAGGTAGGCCTATCAGAGGGAAGAGCAAAAACAAGTAAACCGATGTATGATGCTTTACAAAATAAATAATTTTAAGAAATTCTGTACTCACTCTTTGCTCACCAAGTAAGGCTGCGTGAATGTGCATCCTAGGAACCCAGTTTCACTCCCTGAGTGAGCGGCCGTGGCCAGACTGACCTCACCGAGCTACAAATACCTTTTAAGGGGATACTGTGTGTCGTTTAGCGTAATTTGCCTCTGCAGCGCCGTGCACTTATGACAGTTCTTTGGAAAGGCATAGCAGATTAAATGGATACAGCGCATTGAAGAGAATAGACGTGGCTGTAGCAATGGGGCTGTTTTTGAAGTAAAAGATCAGGAAAATAAAGATATCAGTGAGTGAGGCAGTGAGTCTACTTAAGTAGGGCTTACATTTCACTACTGAGAAATTAGCTTACCACCAGACGTGTGTGTGTGTGTGTGTGTGTGTGTGTGTGTACATATATATATATATATATATATATATATATATATATATATATATATATATATATATGTACACACACACACACACACATACACACACAAATATATATATATATATATATATATATATATATATATATATATATATATATATGTGTGTGTGTGTGTGTGTGTGTGTGTGTGTGTGTGTGTGTGTGTGTGTGTGTGTGTGTGTGTGTGTGTGTGTTTAGTTAAAGCAGCTGTCCCACAGAGGTTAGCGCAAGGTAACATTTAAACTACACAGTCTTTAGCGGAAGAAAACGTTCCCGGGGTGTTGCTATGACAACAGAGAAACGATCTCAAAGCATTCCTTCCTGTCTTCTTTATGGTTTCCCGGGAACATAGCTACAACACAAGCTGAGGGAACACACAACCCGGAAAGACCTGAACCGCTCACTCTTGTGTACAGTCGTACAGGGAAACTAACAAATGTTTAGTTTGGGCTTCAAGGCCGCGAACATTTATTTTTACTAACTTAGCTAATATTCTTACTGAAAACAGAATACTTCACATAACATGGATATGCCTCTCCCTTTGAACATGGATGACCCGCGTTTACAATTGAAAGTGGAAAATAGACTAAAAAATATTTTTGTAACGCAATTAGAGGACGTCAGGTACGATTGCATACAGACTAATTACACTATGTAGATTAATTATTTAATTTAACAGTAGAATCGTGGCCACATACCGTATCTAACTGCAAGCTATGCGAGTAAAAATGATAGTAATGCATGTGGCTGACGCGTAATTGTCTTTACTTCTGACTCTAGTCTTCTTCATAAGAAAGAACACGATGAGAATGTCAGACACATTCCTGTCATAACAGAGGTATGTAGGCCTCTTTTTATGGGCTAGCTAACAAACAGGTTTTTGAATATACAGTATGTTATAATTGTCAGTCATGACTTCCTCATGCCACTCCTATCCTTCTTTGCGAATACGAATTTACGGATAACTTAGTTATATATTGAATATAGTTTTATATATAACGGCATTTACAGGAATTCTGTAGCCTATCTATTAGTGAAGGTATTCCTACAACCACTACTTCTGCTAATTAACTTTATAGTCTTCAAGTAGAGTATTGGATACAGGTGTCAACACACTTCAGAGGACTCTAGTGCTAAAGAAGCAGGTACATTTGGATGAAGTGAACAGGCAGTTAATGCAGAAAGAGCAGGAGTTCAAAGGCCACATGCAGGCCTTGGAACAAAAATGGTCACAGCTTCAACACAAACAGCAAGAAGTGAGTAAATTTAAACTAAAATGCAAAGAAAATTTTAGCCTGTGTTTCTAGGTTTTTAATCTATGTAAACCTCAAAACAATTTGAAACAATTAGACCTGTAAAAATTGGTCAAACCTGGGGCATTTGAGTCAGATAGACAGTGGTAATGCTATTTTAAAAGCAATCTGTCTCTCACTCAGACAAAAGATAAAGCAGCAAAATTTGAGAAGTTTGTGGAGGAAAATGAGGTGAAGCGATGCCGTGCCTTGAAGAAATACCAGGTGCAGAGAAAGCAGAATCAGCTGATGGAGAAAGATATCTCAGATCTCTCTGCACAACTAGAACAGCTTCAGATCAGGTATTCAGAAATCATCCACATCTGTAGCTCATTTCATTACTCTATAAAAAGCATCTTGTTACTGGTAGATTGAAAAAACATAAGAAGAATGAATGTTTCATTGCTTATTTTCCACAGGCATCAACGTCTAAAAGCAAGGGTAGATAAACATAAGATTTACGAAGACTATTTGATGAAGATTCTGGATTTACTTCCAGAGAGTAAGAGAACAATTCTAACATATGATGGGCTTTTCTAAATCTGCAGTTTGTGTTCACTGCACGTTGGAAACTTTTATAGACTAGCAATTTGCATTCAGATGTCATTTTTAAGACATGAATCCAGATGCTTCTTTTAATCATGGCGTTTACTTTGCTTGCCCACATGTCAAGAATATCTAGAATATGGGGCTGAATCCTTGGTGATGCCCATCATCAGACGCCATGAGACCCTGTCCATCACTCAGCAAGACTTGTTGCAGCGCCTGGCCAGCGTGACCAAAGAACTGGATGAAGGCCAACACAAACTGGACTCTCTCAAACAAGAGCACAACACAAGCAAACTGGTATGCAGCTGGCATGTGCATATCAAAGTAACATAATGGACTAGCTTGAATAAAGCATTGATATTTGATCATATATTAAAATTAGTTATGTCTACTGAGGACACAGTGAATGCAAATGCAGTGGCACTTATATCACTACTTGTCAGCCTTTGCCTACTACTTCTTTTAATGTAATATACCACATGAACATGGTAGTTTTATCTAAGATCCAGCTATACTTTATTTGTTAAAATAGATGACTAATAAAGAGTTATCAGAGCTGCAGACCCAATGGGATCAAATTGTAGAGAAGAATAAACAACTGGAGATGACCCAACACATTCACCAGGGCCGGTCCCGAGACAAGGTTTTTATAACTGCATTTCTGACATTCAGCTTAACAAATCTTTTACAACACTCTCTACCACTGATAATACTGCTTTACAGGTAAGTGCTGCTGGACAACAACATTATGTAGGCAAGTTGTTGATATGATGCCTCCCCTCTTTAAAAAGATGTCATGTTCATGTGTCCTGGTGCTTTGCTAATCTTTGGTGGTTAGGCTGAGGAGACGGGGAGTCTTGTGATAGCTGTGAAACATCTCGGGCAGCAGTGCTACCTGCAACACTATGGACCTTTGGAAGATATGGACATGCTGGTTATGATGGATATGATAAAGGTAAATAAGCACCTGCTCATGGAGTTAAAATCAAAAAGATATGTTATAGGTATGCCATGAACTGTGGCAAAAATGCATTGATGGCTAATTGCTGTTGTACTGGCTTCAGTTACCTGCGCTCCTATTACTAAGTTTTATTGGTGGTTGACATGACGTTTGTGTAATATGCTGCAATAGAAAACATTCTTTGCTGTATTAGGCCAATCCATTAGATGGAAAAAAGTAGAACAAACGATGGAGAATACTATATTGCTGTATTATTGCTAAAATAGAATAATTTGGAGTTTATAGGTTTCAGAAATTAGTTCTGCTGTATTATTTTATGTTCTGTGCAAGAGTATGTGATTTTTAAATCTTATTTTAAAAGCGTACACCAAAAAGTCAACATTTTAGTTTCTTTTTTGAAAAAGAAAATTGGATTATTCCATTTAGCATTGTTTTATCGATCGTGGCTTTTTCCTTTAATAATTTCCTGCAGGAGTTCATTGTGGAGAAGGTAGATATGGAGAGAAGGGCACTGCGGCTGACAGCCTCAGGCTCTGAGATGATGAAGGGCAGTGCCAATAGGAGAAGAGAAGGATCTGAGGTGGCCAGAAATGCCTCCAGTAAAGTCCACCTGAAGAGCACCAGCAAGGCTAGTGGGAAAAGTGACTCGCTCAGCTCTTCCAAGACAATGCAATGAGACATGGGAATGCTATTGTAAAAATAAAGCTGGTGGAAAATGAAACTGCCCATTTTAACAGAATATTCCTATATTGAATGCAAAGGTAATTTAACTTCTAAACAAATTGCTGTTACCTCCCCCCTTCTGTAGTGTTTTATATTTTATATTTTATATTTTAATGTACATTTAAATTTGCGATTGCATTTAATTTGGCCCATCACCGGCCGGAGTGCGATATCGAAAGTAATATTTCTTTCAAAATTATTAAAGTTTAAAGGCACATTCTGACTGAACATCCAGAAATACAATATTATTCACTCGTATTGTTAAAGAGATCTCACAAAATAGAGAATGTAGCTTATATCTTAAGGCTGTCACTCACCCTGACGCTGTCTCTTTAAACCGTGTTGTTCCGGTATCTGAAGTCTTAATAGGGCCAAATATTGCAGAATGTTGCTCGCTTCTCTTCAAACTAAATACGTTTTAAATTGCGTGGAAGAAGCTTCGAATGCTGTGTTTGGGACGACCTTTACTCACATCTCGTCCTGTGTTTCTTGAACACCATAAATACGGTAAAAAAACAACAAAACAACAACAACGATTATATCGTTTTACCAACAATATGTACACAGCGTATTATTTCACAGACGCTATTTCAATGATTTATTTGTGTTATTTTAATAACACAAATTTGCTGTTAAGGTAGATACATGGTTATTCCGAAATTGTATTTATTTGCATATCATATCTTCACTAGCTACTTTTGCTAATTAGAAACATCTTGTAGCCTACCTATACCCACTGGCTACTTTATTAGGTACATCCATCTGATCGTTACATTTTCTAAGTGTACAATTGCAGAACAGCCTATTCCAGAGCACAAGATCGCTGCTAACCAGAAACTGCTTAGGCAGCAAACCAACAACAAAGTATCAACACTGACATGGCAGTGGTGTGTTGTGCTAGAAAAAACCCAGCAGCGTACACGACCAAGTGTTACTGCTGTGTTGAGAATCCAGCCAGAAACCGTCAGAAGCGATCAATGTATTCTTACAAGGTGTTCCTTATGGTGGCGTTTATAATATAGTGTCTAGAGAACGCAGAATGGATTTAGCTTGATGAGATCAAGACTTATAATAATGATCACCAAATTATCAACACGATCTTTTAAGTTGATGGCTCCCTGTGTCAATGGCTTGTGCACCCATTATTTCAGATGGATGAGTCCAAATTAATTTCACCCAAAGAGTCTATTTCAGCTCAGTTCTTGGAAGAGACAGGAGCTCCTAACAAATTTCAGGTAAGACGTCCCTTAAATACAGTGTGTTTGTAGAGTTTGTAGAGCAAAAAAACTGAATGGAAAACAATGATTAAAAAGAATGGTAGTTTCATGTCAACCAAATCGCTTTACTTTCTTTCATGTAGGACAATTGCCATGAGTTTGAATGTATTCGCAGAGTAAAAGGAGATGGGAATTGCTTTTACAGGGCCCTGTGCTTCCAACTTCTAGAATCACTGCTGAGTAATGAAAGTGATATGCAAAGGTACACAAGTATTCAGCAGTTACCCTTGTATTTTGCTCTAGAAACAACTGTTTAACCAGCTCACTGTGTCTGTGAAATGTACTCTTTTTGTCAGATTTAAGGACAAACTGATAAGAGGTCAACAAGAGCTGTTAACTGCAGGGTTTGATGAAAGTACCTTTAAGGATTTCCTTAGTACTGTAAGTACAATAGTGCAACTTCATGTACATGGTCATGGTTAAACATTGTGACATGCATAAACCAGAAACTACAGCATGAACCAAAAACTGATATTGTTCCAAGTTTCTCAGTGTATTGGATCAACTTGAAGCAGATGGCTGTGAAGAGACTCTTCTGGGGCTCTTTAATGATCAGGCTACCTCAGACAGCATGGTGAGGTACCTGAGGCTCTTCACCTCAGCACACCTGCAGAACCACGCTGATTTCTTCCAACACTTTGTGGAGGCCCCCAATTTAAAAGTTTACTGTACTCAGGTTGGCTGTTTACATTATGCCTACTGCAGCAATTAGGTGAGCTTCATGTTTTCATGTGTTAACAAGTAGCCCCTGTGATTTCTCAGGAAGTCGAAGCCATGGGCATGGAGAGTGACCATGTAGAGATTCTGGCTCTGTCTCAAGCACTGGACATTAGTCTATGTATTATATCTGTGGAGGGCAGTGATGGTCATCTTGTATACCACAACATCACAGGAGGATCCAGCTCTTCCCTGTACCTTCTCTACAAGACATTTCACTATGACATTCTCTACAAGCATCGAGATAACCAACAGCCGAGCTTTCAAGAGGATTTTTAACACTGCTGACTGAAAGACAATGATCAGTCGACAGTTTTACCAAGAGACTGTTGTTGCAAAAAAGTACTTTTAATTTTGAGTACAATTACAATGTGTGTTTTGTTCAGAAATTTCACATTGATCTCATCTGTAACCATAATTAATTTCCATGTGATATTCTGAAAGTCCATTATATCATTCTCTTCTAAAACAGCACTACGGCTGATGCTATTGATTCCTTTTCTGCTTCTGTTGCTGTTCGCTTTTATGTTTTTGTTTGCACACACTGATGAGTGCCGTTTCATTGGCCAGGGGCATCTGGGGAAGCTGCAGCTTGCCCATCTGAGTAGGGTATTTAGTCTTCATATGGGCTTTGAAGACAGGCTGAGAGAACAGCTGCTTCAGCTGTTTTTTCAGAGCCTTCATTAGCTTCTGATGCTCCCTTTCATCCTCATCTCTGCCACCTCCTGCAACACACAAGTCAAACACCTCTTTATTGCAAGGAACTCTTCTATCCAAATTCAATATAGTGCTACTGTCCTACAGTAGTTTTATAACTGAGCATGACTAACCCAAAAGCAAGTCATCATCCAGGTCTATATCCATTTCTTCTGCTGCTTGCCTGAACCAAGAATTGTGTTGTTTCTGCCGACTGTTGTGGTATTCCATTTTCTCTATTTTCCTGGCCACATCAACACGTTCCTGTACAAAATGGTCAGTGAGCACACAACTGAGCCATTAGAATAACAATGAGATTAGGCAGACAGTTCTTGGTATGAAACCTGAACAAGACTGGATTTTTGTTATTACATTTACAATACGTGTCATACCTTAATGGCTGCCATGCATTTGTTCTGAACAGGAAACAAGGGAAGGTCCTCATCCTTCCCCAGTGTCCTGTAGATCTTCTTGTAGTTCATCATATCATCTGGCCCAATCAGGAGCAGGCTGAGGCCTTCTTTGGCAGCGCGAGCTGTACGCCCACTGCGATGCACATATGTCTCAGATGTCCTTGGGACCTTTTCCAAAATTTAAAACATGAATATGGCACAACCTTTCACTTCAAATGATCAAATCACTTAACATCTACAGTCGTGGCCAAAAGTTTTGAGAATGACAATTTGTTTTCACAATGTTTAATGCCTCAGTTTTTCTTAGCTCCTTTTGTGAGATGTTTATATCGTAAAGTGAAGTGTAATTATAAGCATTTCATGAGTTTTTTTTTTATTGACAAATACATTCAGTTTAAGCAGACTTAATATTTACAGTATTGATCCTTTATTTAAAAAAAAAAAATTTCTGTGATTCGCCTTGGCATGCAGGATGATCTCTTCTGGGCAAAATCCTGAGTGATGGCAACCCATTCTTGCCTAATCAGTGCTTTGGGTTGATCAGTTTCTCTATTTTTGTTTGTTCACCCTCTTTTGGAGGATTGACCCCAGCTTCTCAATGGGCTTGAGATCTGGGGGTTTCCTGGCCATGGACCCAAAATTTCAATGTTTTGTTCACCGAGCCACTTGGTTATCACTTTTGCCTTGTGAAATGGTGCTCCATCAATTGCTCCTGGATTGTTGGGAGAAGTTGCTCTTGGAGGATATTCTGATACCTTTCCTTATTCATGGCAGTCTTATGGCAAACTTTGAACAAACCCAATCCCTTGGATGAGAAGCAACCCCACAACTGAATGGTCTTTGGATGTCTCACTGTTGGCATTACACAGGACTCATGGTAGCGCTCACCTTTTCTTCTCAGGAGTTGTCCAGATGTCCAAAACAGTCTGAAGGGGGGTTCATCATAGAAAATAACTTTACCCAAGTCCTCTGCAGTCCAATCCCTATACTTCCTGCAGAATGTCAGTCGGTCCTTGATGTTTTTCTTGGAGAGAAGTGGCTTCTTTGCTGCCCTTCTTGACACCATGCCATCCTCCAAAAGCCTTTGCCTCACTGAGCGTGCAGATGAACTCACAGCTGCTCTCTGCCATTCCTGAGCAAACTCTGCAATGGTGGTGACCCGAGCCCATAGCTACATCCTCTTTAGGAGACGGTCCTGACACTTGCTTGACTTTCTTGGGCACCCTTCTTCACTGCAATTGAACCTCTCTCCTTGAAGTTCTTGATGATTTGAAAAATGGTTGATTAGCTGCCTTGTCCTCATTAACATTTTCTCCTGAGCTAACGAGAAGATCGCTGAAATTATGTTAGCAGGCCATTTTGTGGCAGGACCAAAATACAGTAGCTGGAATGCAGTCATTTTTGTCAATTTTCATGGCAAGAAATGACTTTGCAATTAATTGCAATTCCTCTGATCACTCTTCACAATCTAGAGTTAATGCAAATTGCCACCATAAAATTGAAGCAGCAAACTTTGTAAAAACCAAAATTTGTGCTCAAAAGTTTGGTCACGACTGTATTTGATATGACATTACCTGATAGTGGATGACATGCTGAACATTTGGAATGTCAAGTCCTCGGGCAGCAACATCCGTGGTGAGGAGGACACAACTGTTTGAAATGAGAACATCTAAATGAGAACATTAATTTAGCCAAAATCCAAGCCAGGAGTTGCACGCAAACTCAAGAATTTCATCCTTTTTAGAATTTTGAATCTAAACAATGTTAAGTTATTCACTAAAATAATCAGTATCAAAACCATTCTGTCAGCCATAATAAATCAGTCGCCTGTGTTTCAGTTGCCTGAAAATACCAAACATGAGCGAAAGGTCATTGGACAGGACTGGTAAAATGGGAAACTTGGACATCTTATTGTTTTTCTTTTACCTTTCTCTTTCTGCAAATCTCTCTAGATTTTTCAGACGCTGTTTCTGGTGCATATTAGCATGCAGTGGCAGTGGGTTGCAATCCAAAATATTCAGCAGTGAGCTGAGCCTCTTTATGCAGTCAATGCTGTTGGCAAACACCATAGTACGCCCAGGGTACTGCAGCAGGAAGTAGTAGAGGTAATAATCTTTCTCATCCTTCTCGCAGTGGATCTTGGTCTCGGTCAATGTCTCCACCGTGGCCTCCTTGCGGGTGAGGTCGATGACTTTGGGCTTGCCCTTGATTCCCACTTTCTCCATGAGGAGCTCCAGCTTGCTGCGCGTCTCCTGCGTCTGCCTTTTTTTACGCAGGAGACGGGCAGGCATGCTGTGGACCATGGTCAGCGTGGCGGAGAACACGAAGGTCTGCCTCTTTGGGTTGAAGTGCGATGTGTTGAGAAGTTCCAGCAGGTTCTCAAGCTCAGCAAAATGGCCTTTCTCCACCATGCGGTCAGCTTCGTCAATGACTAGACACCTGAGGAGGTCAATCTGCACATTGTAATGGCTGCTGTCTGCATATTTACTAATTAATGCAAAACAGGACCTAGAGGCCTAACAGAAACAGGACAAACATACTGAAAATTCCATATTAACTAAAGAATAAACTATTTTTTGATGGTAAAATAAACAAATCAAAATGCCATTGACTATGTCTATAACTTGTGATCCATGTGAAAAAAACACTTTAATGCAGAAGTATTTAACCATAGACCTCAAATCCAATTTCCAGTGTTGGATTTTGTAGTTAACTGAACAGCTGACCTAACTGGCCACTTTGTCATTATCTCACCCCTCAGCAAAGGGAGAGTAGAAATTCTGTAGCACCTGGAGCTCAAGGACCAGGATATGAATACCTCTGCTTTAGCACCTTGCAGCATTACCTGAGCTGCCTCAGGTTCCGCAGATGAGGGTGCTTCTCCTGAATCATCTCCCACAGACGCCCCGGTGTTGCTATGACTATTTCCGGCCGGCGCTTCAACATCCTGTGTTGCTTCTGTGGTGCCATGCCGCCCACAAGAATAGCAGTTCTTACACCTGTTCAAACATTTTCTCATCAGCACAGATCTCAGGTATCAAACAAACCACTGTTGTCAAGCATGTTAAACAGCACATTGATGTTACAGACCTGTGAACTGTGCCACAGCATCAATATGATGCTTGACTTGAACTGCTAACTCTCTGGTAGGGGTCAGAACTAGGCCAAGCAACGGCTGTTTCTCACTGTCTTGCTTCCCAGTTGTTTTAAAGTCCACTCCTTGGCTTTCACTTTCCTCTGCACTTGGCACACCATCACCCTGACTTTGATCAGCATCAGAGAAACCATCGTCATTGGTGTTCTCCTCATCCACATTTTGACTGTCCGCACTGCCCCCCCCATCGTCCATTTTTTCATTCTTATGCGCACTGAAGTCTTTTGCCCGGTTGCCTCTGTCAGCTGTCTCCCCACATGTTCCATCAGGCAAATAAATGCTCTCCACTTGCATCACAGAATCAGGTTTTCCACCTGCGTCTGCAATCTTGCAGTCAAGGCTTTTTTTCCACTCCAATATGGTGTGAATCATTGGAATTCCAAAAGACAAAGTCTTCCCACTTCCTGCAGAGCAAAGACATAGGGCTTCACATGAAATCGCATTCAAAATGATTCAGTGTTATTAAAATGTATTCAGTAAAAAAAAAAAGAAAAAGTCTTGATGTATAATAGATAATCATAATGAACACAGTTGAAGGTTGAGAAATGGGGACAGGACGGGACAAGGTTTCAGCAAGATTTGTATCATCAGTATGCGCCTCACAGTTAACCCATTAAAAGCAGAAAAAGAAGATCTATTAAATGTAAGAAATACAGTGCATTTCCTAAGTAAATGAATAGTAAAGATTACTTTGCTGTATTCCAGAACATTGCAGAATTTGAAATGGAACACTGAATATGAGGTTTAAGGGAACAATGTTATCTTTCACATGAGTATATTTAATCTATATACTGGGTAAACCATATTGGAATAACAGCCCTTTTTATATACATTATACAGTCACTGCTTTATTTCAAAATCAACTGTGCTGAAAGACAGAAGCAAAATAACATATGGTGTGATTTTACAATTTACCTATTATGGACTGCGCTGTAGGTATGATTTGGGCTGCAGAAACATTTTGAAAAAAACAACAACAAAAAGCTACAAATCCCAGAGATCACTTTACCTGTCTCTGCTGCACCCAGAATATCCAAGTGGTCTCGAATAGCAGGAGGAAGAGCAAGAGCTTGAATTGGAGTGGGTGCAGAAAATCCAAGTTTACTTAGTGCCTTCAAAACAGGGTCAGGTACAAACAGGTCTTTCCATGCTGACACATCTGTGTCCTGGCCTTCTGAGGTTGAAAGGGCCGCATCCGTCCAGTTCTTTGGTTTCCTTTTAGCCTTATGAACAGGGCCTAAATGGGCAGCAGCCTCTGTTTGTTTTGCAGCTGATTTCTGTTTCATCATCTTCTTACTGTTTGTTTTCAAAGTCTGCTCCTCTGTAACCTTAGTGCATCCTCCAGAATCTTGTAGTGTCTGATCCTCTTTCACTCCAAGCAAAGATGCCGAAGCTTCTAAGGTGCCCTGACATTCTACACTCTCATCTTTGTTCAGGTTTATTGTCTTAGCATCACTCCTATGTTTCTTTTTCTTTTTCTGCTTTTTAGCTGGTTTCTCCACATCAACCACTTGTTCAGCATCACCACCTGATGACAGCTCTGCAGCTTCCAGTGTGTCCACAAAGGTCTCCTCATCGTCTGTTTCACTGGCTTTTCTCTTATTCTTTGTGTTTTTCCCTGTCGTTTCCTGTAACAACTGGGACATATTGGCTGCCTTTTGAGATTCAATCAGGGAATAATCTATTAGTTCTTCAAAACACACTACTTCTCCCATGGCCTCATCAGCAAACATGCTGGGATCTATCTTCACGGCCTTCCATTTGCCCTTTACCAGGATCCCTCTTCTAGAAGATCCAAGGCGCTTCCTTGAAACCGATTTTTTGGTCATCTTTCCCTCTGCAAGAAACAGTACTGTTATATTAAGCTACATGAACTTAATGAACTCGATTTGTAGCAGCTACCTATACGTAACCTTTGAGATACATTCTTCTTCACTATTACTGCAAACTTTTATACACGTGACTACGGCACACTATTTCGAACAGTAGCTAGCTGGCTATCCTAGGTTAGCATAGGCAATCTGCTTGCTAGTATTGAGCTAGCTAGCTAGTTAGGATGTGCCATCAGCATAACATTGGAACATTTTCAGAAAAAAAGTATTAAACCAAATAACTATTTACTAAGTTATTTTGTGTTTGTTTGTGTGCGTCACCAAAACACAAGAATAATCTAATATAACAGTCACAACTCACATCTATCTCACCGAGACTAGCTAACCTAGCTAAATTGAGAGATTAATGCTAGCCTTTATACTAGCTAGGCAGTTAAAATACATCAAATTAGTTCGCCGTCATAAACAGTTAACGACTCGTTGTTTTTTAATATCGTACACGCACACACAATCCATACTCACAGTAATCGAACCTTTAAGAAGCTATAAGTAACTGAAACTATCCCCTATACACATGTACCCCACGAGGGCGCAGCCATTACTGTGACGACGTACACGGTTGGCAGTTTGGTCTAACCAGCTCCTCTTATTCATATTAAAAAAACCCCAGTTATCCGTCTGCAAAAACCTGACTTCATTGTGACAGCAATGCGCCAATCCATTGCGTTAAATTTGCCAGAATGTTTTAGAGGCAAATACACTTGCGAATTGGGTTTTAAAGTTTAGCAAAAAATATGAGTTTTGATCATGGAGAACACTTGAGCATGCCATTTTATTTCATTTTTTTTTTTAATGCATGCGAAAATCCATTGTCTGTACACACCTTGTTGCTTAAACTGCAGATTCATACATATACATACAGAAAATCACAATATCAAATAATACTACATAAAACAATTATATAATGAAAGGTCATAATATATAATATAATAGATGACCATTATTTAATAAAATTATTATTATTTTCACTCAGAAGACAGAGGTCAACATGGGCAAATCATTTTCCATCACACAGAGGCTGATTCATTTCATTTAGTGGGATCTATCACCCTACCCATAAACAAAAGACTCTCAGTTTTTTCATGATATATCAAAAAGAAGAAAGGCCTGTCCACAAAAAAGGTGTGTGGCATAGAGTAACCCATAATTCCAACACTTGTCGCTGCTGCAGCTATGGTGCCTCTCTCATCCACCTTGATCAGTGCTTTGTGCAGAACCTGCTCACAAATCAAGAATCAACATGTGAATCAAGCTTGCTTTCAAGATCTCTTGTTCACCAACGTCATAGTCTTGCTTGCGCTCATTATTTTTAAACTAACCCCAAATAAACATAATGTTAACTGTGTTTCACTACTTTCTTGTACTGACAACTCCTTATATTACAGGTGAAAATGTACACTCACCTGGGAGACTTTCAGACCAACCTCTTGGCTTATGCCTGTCAGGTTGGCTGTATTTTTGAAGACATTTTCAATACCCAAGGCCGGGAGAATCTTATGCATGGAGTATGAGTGTTCCATCTTGAATTTGGGCAGGTGTACCTCCACTTTTCTAGGAATATTAAAGAGAACAAACGAAAGAGTAGGATATTAAAATACAAAAGTGCCTTGTTTTGACATCAATATACACCCACCAGCCACTTTATTAGGACTTCTGTACACCTGCTCATTCACATTGTTCTGCTACAACAGCAGATGACCACATCAAGTTTCATTCTTGTCAACCAAAAAAAGGAATCTGAGACTACTTTAGGCATAGATTCACTCGAAGTAGACAAATCCTGATTGGAAAAACAGTGCATGGGCCGATTTCTGCTGTGACATAGATGTCAGGCTCAGAATTTGGCATAAACATTTCTATTAAAGTGAACATTGTTCTGAGAGCATAAGGAGTCATAAGACAGTATTACTACGGGATTTCTAATAAAGTGAACAGTGGGTATATATTCCAGTCTCTTATTTCAGTTTGATATTTCATATAGAATAGGATATATTTAATACATGTAATAACTTATGAGCTATTAGGTTAAAGGTGCAAAAACAAATAAATATAACAAGAAAACATATTACCCTTGAAACCTACATTTTTTCCATATTCTTGATCCAGCTCTGAACTCTAGCAGCATTTATCTCATCATCTATTATGCTGTAATCAGTATGGCTGTCCGGTAGAACAATGAGCAGAGATGCACCTCCCCGATAAGGCAGACGCAACACCTTTGCTCCAAGTTCATCATCAGTGGCAATGTAGAACTTATCTATAATGAGCATCATGGGAACTTGGACAATGTTGTACTTGTCCACATAAAAGCGACTGCTACGAGTCTGGTTAGGGTCAAAAGGATGCTCCCAAGCACCTAGATATTAAAAGGAATTTTCATTTAGATACATATTCCATATGAACACAGAATAAGTTCAGACATATTTAACATTTTTTGCACTTTAAGAGCAAACTCTGTATTTCAATGTCAAGTCAATTCCAGGTAAGCCATGAAAAAACATCATTTGATATAACAAGGGTGTTCTAGATTAAACATGCAAGATACTCACCCTGAAAGAAAATAGTACTGGTCAGCATCATTTGAGTCAGTGGATCAATGCTAGTCACCAACTCCTTTACTTTATCCCCAGTCTTCTTCCTCACATGCTTATTAATGGTCTCCTTACTGATTTCTGTCTGCCTAAAGTCCACATTCTCAATGTCAGCATCAAAGTATTTCATGATCTGATCACTAAACTCCCATTCTACCTGGAAATGCTGGTCCACAAAGAGTGCTATTCCCTGTTCTAGCTGTAGTGCTCTGTTCTGGGTGATGTTGCCCTGGAGGTGACTGAAGAGCTGGGCAATGAGCTCAGGCTGCTCATTTTGTGCCAGTGTGTCCACAATCAGCCCCGACAAGATCTGGCTGAGAGTTGAGCCCTTGGCACCCAGAGACAAGGCAGCGAATGCTGTGGAAATACTCAATGGTGAGAAGAAGATGTTGTCATCATGGCGACTTGAAATCTTTCTGTAAAGGTTCAAGGCAAAGTCAGTGTTTTTAAAGGCCAGATCAGTGATGTTTGGAGCTTGGAGGTCCTGAGCTTGAATGGCAGATTTGAAGGTGGAAGCATATATCAGAAAGAAGAGCACTCTGAACTCCATTATAAGGTCTTAATTTCTGTTTGATCAGAAGAGATAAAATGCAAATTAAACTCTCCGTATCAATATTACTACCATGAAACAAATCCCTTATAAAAATGTAAATAAGGCGATTAACTCAGCAAAAACTTTTAAAAATCCAAGAAACCCATAATACATGCTGAATGATCAGGTTTAACAGTATGTTCTGCCAGAGAAAAACATTGTATTTGTAACATGTAGATAGCTTTGTTGCATTTTAACTTACCAACAGATGCCAAGTAAAGAAAAAAGTACTGACTGCCTTGTTCCCTATATTTGGAGAGGCAAAGTGCAAGTGTACACTGTGGATTATCTATTAACAGTTGGATGTGCAAACTAAACTTGTGTTCAACCAAATTATTTCAAAGCAAATCTAGTGGAATGACTTGACTTGCTATCACTCTAAAACACACAAATGGTGAAGTATATATATATATATATATATATATAGTCTTACTGGGGGGAAAAAGGTCTCATAACCATCAAAACAGGAGGTGACACTAATATGGATTTCTTTTTAATAAACATTAGAAGGAAGGGATTTGAAGGGATTTTTTTTTTTATTTTAAGTCTTTAAAAAAAAATCAACAGCTATAAATGAAATTATCATTGGTGCATAAGCAATACAATTGCTTAGTCTACTGCAAAAAAACTGAGAGGAGGAATATGTACTGAAAAAAAAAGGCTGCCAGATTTAATGATAAAATAAACAGAAAGCAGGTATCTATTAGAAAGGACTTTTTTTTTTAAATGGGGGAAAAGACATACATTTTAATCTTGCAGTAGCCCACATCCTTACATTACCACCATACACACATCACACGTGACCACTTACAAGTGACTAGTAGTCTAGCGACTGCTGCACCATATGTCATACTCAATTAGCATAATTCCTAGATATTATAAACACTGGCAATCCAGTGAGAGGTACCTGTAAACACACTTAGTAAAGCTGCATAACTTTACTGCGTTGGAAGGAAAATGGTTATTAAGCAGGGTCATAACTTAACTGGGCAGCCAATACAATGTATACTTCTTATTCCATACACTGCAGGTTCACATTCCAGTGAACATGCACTGAACAACAGCAGATTATCCCTTAAGCTTGGTGCGCATGCGTGCTCGCTCACACACACACACACACACACACACACACACACACACACACACACACACACACACAAAGAATAAACAGCAGTAGCCGTTAGATTATATTGAGAGCTACACATCCCTGCAGTGCAAATACTGCCCATTGTTGTGGCCTTTACCTTAATCTAGATTTCTCATATTTAAAAGACAGAGCTCAACTTCAGTTGTATGGAGTAGAGCAAGACTTGTCAATATTTCCATTCAGTTGACTTCTAACCACGCCCCCCTTTGAGATGTACATAAAAAGGTTACAATGCACCTTTATGTCACTGAACTCACACCAAGGAAATGGTAGTCGAGTCTTTTTTTAAACAATCCCTACAGCACTACCCTACTTTAGACAGGTACTGCATGAGAATTCACAAGTAAACATTGCCACTTTATAAATATCCCTGGCAAAGAAAGACAAGACAGGCTGTGGTGTACCCAATAAGCACAGACACTTAAGTGGTCCTCGGTGGCCCCTGCACCCTACAGAAGCACTTGTTTCTTTCCATTCACCCCCCACCAACTGATATGTGTGTGACTACACCCTCTGAATTTCTAATTTTATCATCACAGTGGGCTCCAATTGCATGCCTCCTCTTCCACCAAGGCCAACAAACTACAAACAGATCAATGTGATGAAAACTATATTTACTTGTTTAAAGGTGCTGTGGTAAAAAGGCCATATCAAAATTTAGTGAGGAAGACTGTAGTGCGCTGCTGAGCACTCCTCGTTCCTCTATCCTGACTTTAAGGAGTAAAGCAGAAGCGCACACAGTGCCACTTTAAGGGGTAGATAATGCTCAAACACTTCCGCAAACGTGGCCTTTCTTTAAGGGGTAGCTAATGTTCGAACACTTGTACGTACATTAGTGGCCTTTCTGTAAGGGGTAGACGATGCTCGAACACTTGCGTTTCAGTGTCATTTCTTTTAACTCTGTCCATATGACAGCCTGGTGAGTGGATCCACAGGGGTGTTGTGTTAGTGGTGGATGGCAATCTGGTCCTTCTGTTCATTCCCACACCGCAATGGCTTAAAGAGGGAAAAGGTTGCTCTTGTTTAAAAGAGATGGAGAGGGCAGCTAGTTACTGGTAACAGAGCTGTGGCTGTAGATGCCTATGGCCACTGTGTCCTCACTGGCTGCATTTACACCCAGTGCCCTGTTCTTCACCTGGTGGCAGCAAAGCACAAGGTCAGCAATTACTAAAACAAAACCAACAAACAGCAGCTAACATAATTCATTCATACCTCATTGTAAGTATGATTATGAAATCTGGTTAGGATCACATTTACTTTGATATCATTATAAATATAATTAGTTGAATATTGATGCCGTTTCCTGACTAGCAACAATTTTTAAGCAGAACTCTTTCACAGATCTGTAACAGTATAAAAAGAAGCAGAATTTAGCATCATCCCTTACCAGCCGTTGTTGTGTCCTGTTGATGTGGAGAGGTTGGCTGAGCCTGTTGGGACTGCCTGCATGGTTGGGAAAGATAAAAAAGAGTAACTAGCCAAGACATAAAAACATGAGTAATATCTTTAGAGGTGAAAATATTTGCAGTGCTCCGAGTGTTAAGTTGGGGAATAAAAAGTGCCTTGCCTGTCAAAGTAAGCCTGTCTCCTCCTGCGGAGCTCCTCTGTTGTGAGGCTTTCACTCAGACTGCCTTCAGACACACCACCCGTGGTAGCTTCTACAGGAGCCGGGGTCATGGCAGGTTTTTCCCCAACCTCCTTGCAACCTGTAGTGTTACTGCTCTCTGAAACACCTGAGGTGAGGGGAAAAGACCTATGTGGGTATTGCATTAGAAACCATACATTTACATTTAGCTGACGCTTTTATCCAACGCGACTTACAATTATGATCCAAGTACAATTTGAGCGACTGAGGGTTAAGGGCCTTGCTCAGGGGCCCAACAGTGGTAACTTGTCAGCAGTGAGACTTGAACTGGCAATTTTCTGATTAGTAATAGAGTACCTTAACCACTGAGCTACCACTGCACACACAACTATACAATATATACAATGTGGCAACAAGCACATTTGGCCAAAGGATCACATATAGTTCTAAGATTGTTTAAAAGCTACAGAAATGTGTTTAGCCAATGGTTAATCAGATTTGCTGCATGTCCTTACCATGTCTCTTGGTTTAATAGTCTCCAGGTTCCTTACCCTGCATACTGAGCTGAATGGCTCTGCGCAGGTCTGCCTCCTCGTCCTCCACCTCCATGTCCTGTCTGCTCAGAGCTAAAGCCTTTCTCAGCTCCTCCTCATCCTCTTCCATGCCATGTCTAGTCTCTGATGCGTGCTGCAGTGAAGTCCTGGAGATTATTAGAGGTCATGGGTAAACTAAAGCATGAAGTCAACCAAGAGGTCCATTCACTAATTGTTCCAGTTCTTGGTGTATAGTCCTAACTCACAAGGCTACTGACATACTCTAATCTTTGTCGTTTTTACTTCTAATAAGAATACCAATGAATACTCAAATACAATAAAATGGTCTCTCTCATAACAGCACAACAAATTAAAGAACTGACAGACAAGTTTCCTTTAAACTTTTTGAATTTTTAGGTAATGTTTTTGTGGGTGTAACTTGGTAGGTATTGTGTAACCAGTAGGTATTGTGCTCAGTTTGTATTAAGTTAATTTCCATCATTAGCACCGTGTGGACATTGTACTCATGACTCCCTGCCTTTGGCCACTGCTTGTCTGAGCCTCCTCCTCTCCAATGAGTTTTGGTCGATGTTGCTGCTCCACCCTCATGATGCGCAAAATCTGATCCGCTTCACATTCAGGCAAGTTCCCTCGAATCACAAAAATGGAATACCCTAAAGACAAGACATGAAAATACAGACATACTGATAGCAGTCTTTAATGTGTGTGGCAGACTGAGGATTTTTCTCCTAAAAATGCTGATACTCAGAAGTGAGTTTACCTTCTTGCTGTAACTGTGCAAGGAAAAGTGCCAGATATGTATCCGATATTAGCTCTGGTCCCGTTAACAATGAGTTCAAATTAAACCACTACATAAAGTGAAGAAAATAGACAAGACAGTATGAGATTTCAGTTTGTTTAACAAAACTTTTTATTGCCAGACATGTACACGTACCAATGTATTATGCATGTATAATTTTTAAAGCAGATCACATATACATTTATAAACAGGCTGTATGAGATAGGAGTGCCAATTATCATTTTAGCACTATACTTAGTCATTGTTCCATTTTAAATTCTTGATGACAGATTACTTTCAGCAGAATGCTTTAAATCAATTTACATGCTATTGGGTGCGTCATATAGGAGACGCACCACTTTTTAACCAGACACCCATTTTCAGGGAGCCATAAGAATCTGCTCAAATAGCAAAAATGATCTTACAAATAAGCTTTATTATATATTTTATGTTTATTACACATGCTGAATCTCACTTATGCAAATACCCAAATTCAGAAATCATACCTGCTGTCCAAGCTTTCGTACTGTAAACCAATGTTCTTTGTAGTTACATATAAAGGCTTTTTCATTTCTGAAACCACAGATAACATTGTTCATGACATGAACTGTTATATCCATAACCTGAATATTAGTAAGGTAGTTATGACTGATTAAAAGAACATAAAGGACTTACACAGGGTCGATCATTAGTCGCTGGTATTCGCGGCTGTTAAAGAGGAGGGGCTCCAAACCCCATACTCCTAGGGCATTACTTATCACCTGTCATGGCGACAGAAGACAAAAGCAGTGATGATCCTGCAGTTCAAATATAATTACAGTAGTAAAAGGGCTCCTTTGACAGACTTCTCATAGGAAAATATATTCTGTCCCTTGGATACGAGTCATTCCATGGCAAATCACGTGAAGAAAAGAGATTTTTAAGTTGCCTTTTAGGCACTTGTTTGCTAAAATGTTCACTGGATGAAAAAAAGGTGTACATGTAGAAGAGCCAAAGAAAGGTGCATACGTAGAACAGTCAAAGAAAGGCAGAACAGCAAAAGGAAGGTGCATGTGTAGAACAGCAAAAGAAAGGTAGATATGTATAACGGTCAAAGGAAGGTGCATCTGTAGAATAGCCAAAGTCAAGCACTATGTGTTCAGGTTTGTCTTTTATCTGTCGGTATCTTCATGTCTGTATATCTGATACGGACAAAGCTTAGTTCTAGTAGTGCTGAAAGGTCAAAAGAATAAACAAAACAAACAAAAATTGCCAGGTAAACCTCCAAAATTGAAACAATTGTAATATTTGATTAAACAGATGATGTAATTTTCTTATAACTAAAATTTTGTAAGAAACCTGATCATAAATAAGAGTATAAAAGATTGCTTTTATGATAAAAACTGAAATGTTATTATGGAATTTGTGTGTGTTTTATGGTTGGTAATCCATTTCAGGTATTGTGGACTTTTTACTTGTAATACTATGTTGATCCAGGTGAGGGCACCAATGGGAACAAATGAAAATCTCGTATATTTAACATGAACTCTGTTTATCATTACATTTTTATATGAGAAAAATGTCCATATATATTCTGCCCTTTAAACTGTACTACAAATAACTAGAGTTCAAATCACTGAGTCAAAAGCCAACTTTTACTCTTGAATTAATCAAAAGACAAATTAAAAATGTCTGGCCACACTTCCAGGGTAGCATGTTTCACAGATATGACATGGAATGACATCTATTATACCTCAGTGGTTAAAAGCCTAATTATTAATGCCTGACAGAAAACTGAAAGCACAATATATAAAATCCCTCACTTGAATGGAAAAGAAGCCGCTGTCATCCATGTTCCCGGACGGTTGCTAAGATAAATATGGGACAGCAAAAAACAATGTTAAGACATTCAATAACTTCCTCAAAACACTGAACACTATAATCCTCTCATCCTTCTGCCTACCTCTAAAAATGTTCTGTACTCCTCACTAAGCACACCGCCTTCAGCCATCCTTATCCGTTCCTCTTCATCCAACTGCTGTGCGATGGACGACAGCTCAACTGGAGTGAAGTATTCCCCCTGAAGTAGATTATTGAGGCAGTGCTGGGCACATAAGGAGCCCTCTTGCTGTAATCAATGGACATACTTTTAAACACCATGTCCACTGATGTCAAGCATTTAGGTCTGTAGATATTAAATATCTTTTTTTATACTTTTGCAGGCTACTTTGTTAGGAACGCCTACAGTATCTTACAGTTTCATTTTCTAACACAATTACTGACTGTAGCCCATCTGCTTCCATGTACAATTAGTCAGCCACACTGTTCATCACTATATGTTTTGATCATAGGATCATTGATGGATGCTATTGGGGTGGTGGACCGATCTAAACACAGCAGGGACACAGATACGGTCATGGAATTTGTAGTGAAAATCAGCCACCAAGGATGGCATACACAAACCGTGCATCTTAACACATCGGCTACAGTCTCTACTATAAACCTATAGGTGTTTCAGAATAGATGTCTCAAATAAAATGTGTGGAATGTGCATGTGTGGACAATCATATATGGTTTACATACCCAGTGAAAGTGTGAGAAACTATTTAAAATTCAAAAAGATAGTTTAGACCAAAATGGTAAGTATTTGGGATTTTAATGTTCATTTGCCAGCGGATAAAATATGATATTTAGAGTAGGCCGGTAGTCTATTCAGATTTTTTTATTATTTTTTTTTTAAATCTCTCATACATCTTATAAAGACCCCTTACTTTACGGGAGCAGTCGCCGCCAGGGCGGTGGCTTCAGACGAGCTCCCCCTGTCGGTGTCTATGTTTAATATATAAATCCTGTATCTATGTGTAAACCATGCAGAGAGCCTTTAACCCCTAGGCAGTAGGCTAGCTAGCTATGTTCACTTGACAGAAAGCGAGAAGGTTGGCCAGCTATCTAGTTATCAGCTGACACTTTCAGATTGCGAAAACTAACAAAACTGTAGCTAAATAACATCATGTCTGTAAATGTCCAAAAACTTAAATACCAATTTAGGAAGTAACTTCTGTTAGCTATGAAAGCTAGATAAATTGTTAACTTAGCTAATTATCTAACTAATTAGAGAGCCAGCTAGATAGCTATCTAGCTAGTGAGCTAGTTAGTTATCTTACAAACAGGAACTATTGAAGCTTAGCTCGCTAGCTAGCTAGCTACCTAAATCGCAAATAACAAGTGTTGGCTACTCTCTCTGTTTGGCCACGAAACTATACTAAACACAGACATACATACATACATACATACATGCATGCATGCATGCATGCATATCTGAACAACCAATATGTAAAGAAAGCACGTAGCTACATACTCAGCTGTAACTCGTCAAAACAATGTCCATTTGTATGCTTTATAGCAAGTTATCGAGCTAGCTAGCGTTAGCTAACCAGCAAGTTAACAACCTAGCCATCCACTAGAGGGACCTGAGATGTACTTATAAAGAACAAATTAATTAACTGTAATGCAACTCTCAATTAATTGGCAATCATTTAATAAAACAAAGAAAACAACATCAGAACTCACTTTTTCGTGGAAGATAGACTCCATATTTGAATTGACTATGGAGCGTCATAGCTACCGCCGAACTTTGACCCTGTGCTGCCAGCCTATCACATGAGGCATGCATCATTCAGAAAAGGCAAGGAACGATCGTTTTTACAAAGCTATAAAAACCGATTAAAATGCAAAAGTCTGTATAAATTATAATAGAAGTGAAAGTGAATAAGAATTATAGTAAAATATAATACTGTTCTAAAGTTTGAAAATTCTTTAGTACATATTTAATAAGCAGCACTTCTTGAGCAGCCGTCTAATCCCAGTATCCTAAACCCAGCTCAGTATCACGGCATTATGTGTTTAAATAGCATATTTGTGCAAAACAAATCAAAACAAAACAAAAAACAACCAGTCAAACAAACGTGTGTAAAGTTAATAACAAATCCAGCGACGAACTACTATACTCTGCACCATATCCGAAACAAACCCAACATTATTTTAAATGGGAAAATAATTTCGACGTCTGCTTATTGTAATTAGGCCAACGAGATCATAAATTTCAGTACGTATCATTAACACAGAGATTTTGCTTTACTTGCACCGATTTCTAAACTGACTCATGAAACCCGAATTCATGGTCATAGAGAAAAAAACAAAGCCGTTTGGTTCGTACGTGTGATATTAAGACTGAAAGCAATTGTCGTGAACTAAACGTTACTGTTATGAATACTCGATTTGCAAACGGCTACACTGTACATTCAGGAGCAAAATGCAAACGTCAGAGAAAGTGTACCCAACCACGTTCAGACAGTGAGCAAACTAAATAGCGGCTTCTCTCGTCTGTGCGGCACCCTCCGTCCTAACGACAAAAAAGAAACTAAATTCCTTTATATTTGGTAATATAAAATATTTACAATCACAAATTGCACTCAGTTTGATAACTAGAGTTCAACAATGTATAACTAGAAAAGTGGAAGATGTGTTCATGAACTGAGAATATGCAAGTGTAAAATATGAAGATCATTGTGGTGCCTTTATACCATCACTACCATCAAACCATCTCCTGGGCCCTGCATTATAACCGTGTGCATAAAGGGAATAATTTATCAAGTGCTTAATATTTGCAAGCCTTGAGTAAATATAAATAAATGAAAACTGAATGGTCCATAAATGGAATCTAAATCATTTTGTGTTGTTCTGCTTTAATTTAATTGTACAATCACAGGATCATCTATACCAGTGGGTGTGGAAGTTCAAAGAGAGTCTTCACACTATCTCTGAAGCTGATATGGTGAGTATTTAAGCCTGGTGAACTATTATAGTTGTTTAGAATATAAACTCATGATATGGGAGTTGGTTTTCTGCTACATTTAATTCCAGACATAAAAAGTAAAAATAATCTTGCTCATAGCTTTTAAAGAAAAATCAGAACAAGACAAATCAGCTAAACGTCTTCTCTGTAATAAGTAATGAATAAAACTCCAGTGAATTCATTCAGAATTCTACAACTGAAGGTCATTAGACATCCCTTTTCTCTTGTGTATGTGTAGTGTTTAGTAAAAGTTGGAAACATGTAACCAACAGCAGATGTAAATACATGCAGACAATAAATGCAGAGATAAGGAGACTCTGGGGAAAAGCATGTAGAAAAGTAAATGATTCATATACTAGCATGGCATAATTTAAAAGTATTGTTGGTTGAGCGTCTTCATTTTGCTGCAAATTCAATTGCTGCAAGCTGTAGTTGAGTATGACACATTTAATCAGTATTCACTACTAGTAATGAATTATGGTCTACATTGTATTCTTAGAAGTAAAATTTAATGCTATATAATCATGCTATATTGTCATAATTGATAGCCCGAATTTAAAGTGTGATGCAAAAGATTTTTCACGTTTGACCTTCTCATGCCTCAGGACTTCATAATGGCTCTGTATGTGCAGCATTATTGGAAAGATGAGTATCTGTCTTTCCCAAGAAGCAGCAACCAGAGCATGACCTTTGACAGCAGGCTAGTGAAGAAGATCTTGGTGCCTGACATGTTTTTTGTTCTCTTCAAAAGGTCTTTCATTCACAGTACATCCACAGACAACGTGATGTTGCAGATCTATCCTGACTGCAATGTGCTCTGTAGCTTGCAGTGCGCTCTCACAAAATCACATCTAAGACCAGGATGTTTTTGGTATTATTATAACAAAAGCCACTGTATGGACATCCTCTGTTCAGTGACTTACACTGGCCGGTTGAGGACACTCTTTGGAAGCTGGGAGTTCTGTGCCTTTGCTCAAGGCAAAGCAGCAGGAAGCACATGTCAGATGGGGCTCAAACCTACTACAACTGTGTCAAAAATGTTCCTGCCTCTAGGCTACTGCTGTCCACAATGAAACTATTAGCTAAATATAGACCATTTTGCCCAGTACTGAACTTAAGGATCTTGAATCATGTGCTAGCGACAGCACCACTGACTCGATCCCTACACCCTCATGCTTATATCTCATCTTATAAAACAGAGGGGCAGTAATTATGTGAAGATTTGAGGTTTTATTCAGATTCATAAATCTTAACATGACAGATGGCCGACATGCTGTTTTTATCAAGGGTAACTCTAAACCTTCTTGTCTGGGCCATCAAACAAACCAGCTAACTGAACTAATAAACTTCATTGTCTTAAATAGACATCAATAAAATGCATTTGACATTACATGAAATATACAAAACATTAAATAATTGCATTATCACATTAAATTAACCAATTTTAATATGTGGTACAATGGACAATCCTGGAAACTATGTAGTGCCAAAAGCCATGTACATTTTCAACAGACTTGAAAGAACAAGCATTGTATATGTCACGGAACGCTCGCCTCCCCCGAGTCACGTGATTTGGCCCGCCACGTGCAGTGGGAGGGTGGTTTTGTTTGTAACCACACCTGCGCGCACCTGCACCTTGTTCATCTAAATGCATATAAACCCGTGTGTGCAGGGGCTGGGTTATTGTAGGTGTAATGTGTGGATGTTTTGTGTTAATGTAAAACGTACTCTTGTATCTGTCTAACGTTAACCGTTTCATGTTCCTTGTGTGTGAATATTGTGAGTGCCATTAGTGTTAATAAATGTACGTCCCAGTCAGCGGAGTCTGTGCGTCCTGCCCCTTGCCCTGCGGCACTTGGGCCACCACACGTTACAGTATAGGTTTGAATGTAGGTTTTGAAATAGTCCAGGTCTCAATCCTATATGAGAATCTATAGCAGGAGTTCATGGTTAAGTTCCATGCTTGAAAACTATGTAATTTGGATGTGTTGGAACAATTTGCAATGGAGGAAAGAGTTAAGATAACTCAAGAGACATGTGTCAACCTGGTTAGGAACGACAGTAAAAGCCTGCTGTCAGCTGTGAGTCAGAAATGTTATACCCTAATCATTTTGGCCTTGTCATTTTTCTTTTTGGTTTGAGTGTAGGCTCCACTGATGCCGAAAGCATTATAGCACCATAAAATGATACAATGAGTATCATTCTGAAAACTCTTTCAAATAATTTATGTGACCTTATCTCTACAGTGCTTTTGGAATACTTAGCTCTTTCAATGAGACCACACTGCTGAGATAATGTCAGATTACACTAAGATTCACTGTCCCCTGTGTCTTTAGATTAGACTAAGATGCGCTGTGTCTTTCAGAGTAACAGTCACTGAAATGTACATCATAGACCTGAGTCGTTTTCTCTTGGACACCCAAATCTGCTGTCTCGAAATAGAGAGCTGTGTGTAGATTGGTTCCCCAATACCATCACAGCACAAAGTACAGTAAAAATGATTTTGACTACTCATGCTGCTGCTGCTGACCTCATGCTGTGCTGGCAGAATGGAAATGAGTCTTTGAACACACGACAGGATCTTACTGTCCTGGTTTCTCTTTTAGAAGTTACAAACTACAAAGCTGGCTTTCCACAGCATCACAGGTGAATCCATCATATCCTCTCACTGACACAACGCGCAAAGCGGCCATCTGCGGTACACTGTCTATGTGTCTGTCTCTCCTTTTTCCCCTCTGCCTTGCACTCTCTTTCTCCATCTTCCAGGCTGGTATAATCGGCTGTACATCCACTTCACCCTCCGGCACCATATCTTATTTTTCCTGCAGCAGACGTACTTCCCTGCCACTCTCATGGTCATGCTGTCAGATCATGCTAGGTACATTTGCCTCCTCCAGTGTTTATGACTTGAACATAAAGTATTTCATATTGTATTGGCGATTCTAATATAGACTATAGTCTGTGATATCAGCTACCATATACCATAGGAGTTGAAAAATTAAGCTTTATGAAAGACCCCATGCTCCCCAACCCCCATGTACAACTGTTTACTGTTACTCAGGTATCATGATGGTTCTAATAATGCCTCCATGCCGCTCATGTCCTACAGCAAAGCAGTGGACCTCTATATAAATATTCCCTATTCGGCATCATTTATTGGTCCATCTACTCCTAAGAAGACAGAGTCATTGGAGACCACCTCGTTCAGCTGGAACTGCAAAAGATCCTGAGCAACCAAGGGTAAGAGCATTACAACAAATATTCATCAGAAGAAGACTGACCAATGGAAATAAAGCACACTCCACCTTCATCATCATCAACATTTCAAGCCTGTGTGTTATGCAAAGATGTTAATTCTTTAATGCTGCCTGAAAGTGAAACAAAAGCAGAAGGGAAAAGAAGTCAAATATATACTGTTAATACAGTTCAAGTCAGAATTACTACCTCTAAAGAGATAGGGAACATTTTCCTGAAGTGTTCATATTCAGTATTAAAATCATTCATAAAACTATTACAGAGTAAAACATTCATCAGTATCAAGGGCCCCATTTGGTACATTTTTGATTTTTAAAAAAGCTTATATAACAAATGACAAATATAACAAAAATAGTGGTCAAAATCACTAGCTCTCATGTGAATTCTTCAACGAAATATAGCAAATGAAATTTTTTCTTTCAAACCACACCTGAATCGCATCTGACTTGACTGGCACAATGAATTAGTATTGAACCCTAGTAAGCAGACTCCAGTGAACAGGGCTAGAGGCACCACTATTACATTCTTTGTAATAGTGCAAAGAAATAAGTCTGGACCTCAAAAAGAAGGGGGCTGGCTTTACTGCCATTTCCAAGTGTTTCAGTGTGTCCAAACAGCTGTGTGTTGCATCATCTCAAAGTATAAGGAGACATTCTGTTGGAAAAGTCCAGGACTCAATCCTATATGAGAATCCATGGCAGGAGCACAAGGTTAAGGAAAACTATGTAATTTGGATGTGTTGGAACAATTTGCAATAGAGGAGTGGGTTAAGATACCTCAAGAGACATGTGCCAACCTGGTTAGGAACAACAGCAAAAGCCTGCTGTAACTTGTGAGTCAGAAATGTTATACCCGAATCTTTTTGGCCTTGGCATTTTCGTTTTTTCGACTCTTGCATCAATAATTATCTTTTACCTTCATCAAACCTCATTTTGCATATAATTATATTATAAACACATTTGTTACTTGTCATTTTCTTGGAAAAGATAGATTTTATGAATGGAGCTAATACGTTTTATCTTAACGGCACTAGACATTAAAACAAAAAAGGGGATGTCTGACAACATCTGCTATTCAAGCAGTGGTTGTCACATACATGTGGCCACCATACCCTATATGTCAAGAGCCACTTTTACCAGAACTCACCATTAGGGGGAAAACCGAAAAAAACAAAACAAACTAAGCAAAGTGGACTTTAGAAAAGTTTGTGGGTTTGGAAAAGTAGATATCCATTTATCATCTTATCACCTCACATCGCTTGTAATTACGAATTTCTACATATTTTAGATTACTATTTGATTATAGTACTTCACATTTTCTACACAAGGTAAAACTAAAGCATTGGATACATAGTAAGTTTGTTAGGAAATTGCCATAAAAAAAAAACAATTTATGGTATAGTCAGGACATGTTATCAGGCTGCTCAATAAAAACAGTCTACAGTGGAAAAATGACTATTTCACAATCATGCATGGGTAACGCCCTCTAAAATAAGGGAAACGAGAGAAACAAATCAACAATATGGGTCATAGCGCTGAGCTCCTGCAGTATGATCAATTTACGATCAGCATATCAGCATTTTCTAAAGTAATGCACAACAGAAAAAATGCAAATGACAATCATTTCAGCCTGCATGTGACAAAGACAAGCGTCATCACCGGTCCAGCCGAAGCTGTCTGGTTCATACTGGTTTGTGGCATGAAAGCATCAGTCCAAGTTGTGTCCCTCTTGTGTACATTTGGCTACTGTGAAGTCATGTCTGGCCTGCTGGAGCAGGGCTGGGTCCAGGAGCACGTCAGCGGCTGTCATGGCCAAGCTTTTGCTGTCCACAGTGCATACATCTGAGCTTTCTCAGACCCTGTGATGGAAGGACCATGTGATTTATTCACTAAACAAAGAAAACCAAACAGATATTATCTGCTGGTGTAACTGGAGAAGGACTGCCAACTTTCATGTTAAATTTAATCTGGTATGTTGACATTATTTCATGTTTCCTGTTTATAAAGATAAAATGTGTACATTGTTATTTGTGTATCTAGTTCTGTTGTGAATCAGTTCATACTGAGCAAAATGTCAGGTGATATGTCAGGTGGGATGGTATAAGAGACCAATACATGTAAGACCAACATGCCAGTGCAAACTTAGGTCAGTAATGTTTGTGTGGTGGTGTGATATCTTCAAATCTGTGTTTGGATAATTGTTTAGAATTGTGGCTCTACTTCAAGACAAATTGTTGAAAAGATTAATGTCTTTCAAAATTGGAATAAATACTTGCAAAAACAAATAATGGAATTTACTGAAGGACTGTTATTTATAACTGTCAGTATTTGTATATATTTTCATATTTTAATTTGTGAGAAATACACAAAATATTTATTTATATGTATGAGAATGTTATACCACTGTCATCAGCCTGCTTTGAACTTGTCTTTCCTCCATCATGCAAGATGCAGACTAACTAGAGCAGGTTTTCACTATGTTAGCAATAACTACATATAACTACATGTTGTAGGGCAGAATGGTCACAGTCAGCAGCTGACAACAAACCAAGTGATCTACAAATCTGGCCTATTCTTCAACAAATGTTAAATCCTGTTTTAAGTGTACACATGCAATCTCAGGATTTCTTACAATCATGTAGCAAATGGGTCTTTTTGAAGCAACAAATCTGAAGTTCCACTGTTTTGGTCTAAACAATGCAACATAAAAAAACCCCAAACAAATCCATGCATCAATGCATGAGATGAAAAATGCCATTCACAACACTGAGGAATGCTGATAGGGGCATATACTATGAGTTTTCATCTTACAAGTAAATTATCAAAATGATTAAAGGAAAACCTGTATTTTCCACTGGTAACTGAGTAGCTCACCTGCATCTGCTGTGTACTCTGGTGTATGGTTAAGTGCATCAGTCCCAATGTGAATCAAAGGGTGTAGCCCTGGGACAACACAGGACATGTAGCCGAAATCTGTGGAGCCTGTCAAAAGACCCCACTTAATTAAAAAAAAAAAGAGGACAGCTCAGTTTTGGGTAATACACCAAAAATAAAGATTGTGATTCATAAAATACAGATATTCAATTTGTAAAAACAGTCTTCTCAAACAGCAAGACAAACAAAACCTTACCAGAAAAAGAGCTGTAGTCATGTTTGAACTCCATTCCTACAGATTTGCCATTATCTTCATAAAGTTTTCCCATAGTAGCATTATGAAGGATGTTGGAATAGTCTTTGTTTGTGAAGACTATTTCCACCTACATCAAGACCAAGTGACTATAAGAAAACACAGTAACAATTTCAGCAGAAATAGTCACACCACAGTTTTTACTTTAATTCACTTACTTGACAACCAGTTGCCATGGTGCTGCTCTGAAGCATGTCTCTACCTTGGACTTGAGGTCAGAAAGCTCTCTGTGCAACAGAGTGCGCACATAATACATCATCTCAGAGTAGTCTGGGATAATGTTAGGCTTCGTTCTACCATGGTTAATAATGCCTTCCTGAAATAATGTAGTGGCTATACTCAGGTACCATGAGTCATGGGTCCAATACAACAAGCACATCGTGGCGATCAGTGTTACCGTTTTGGGGGATACTGTTTAGGAAGAATGAAGATGCACGCAGACAGCACGTCTTACCGTGCAGTGTCTAGGCTGGGCTCAGCTCCTGCCTCAGCATTGACAAGCTGCCGTACGCAAGTACGGCAGCATCCAGAGCATTCACTCCCTCCCAGGAGTATGTGGCGGCATGGGAGGCTTTTCTATGGTATTTCACAGTGCAACTGAAAAATGAATTTGACAATGCAGCCATACCAGGTAACACTGGTTTAGAAACGATCTGAAACTAGTCGGTCTGCACGGGATTTCAAACAGACACATTCCTGTCAGACTGCAGGTTAGCACGAGGAGAGCTGGCATTGTACAGTGCAACATGCATGATCTGCAGAACGTGATGAAATGTGACACCTTTAGTGTAGCGTGAAAACGCTTACCTGTCTAAGGCAGTGCAGGGCTGGTAGGCTGCATCAATCTGAGAAGGATGGTCCATGAAAACAAAATCCAGAACTAGAAAAGCTCCAGCGTGGATGAGGCCCATTTAGTTAGGTTCAACAATCCACCCGACTAAAAAGAAGCGAACTAGCATGTCATGACACTGTTTTTCTTCGTACGCTAGCTCTGGACAGCTCCTAAACTATGCAGTTTATCCTTATACTCATCGCTGTAAGTACTGATCTTGCGCTTCAGTCGCTGACGGGCTTCATCCTCACAGACTGATGCCATGATAAGAAAATGGTTTTCTAACATAAAATTAGGCGTTCCTAGCGAAGACAGAAGACACTTTTTATCCTTTGCGGCTTTAGGCGAGCAGAGCTACGCGAAATACCTCCCCTTAAAAGAAGACACGTTTGCGTTACACAGGGAGGTTGAGGGGGTTACACCCTTTAGGCGCTCAACTCGCTCAGTATTTTTTCAGGAAAATCTAGGACTAAAACAGCGAATTATTTCTGGAATCAATACTTGATTGTATAAAAACACTTCCAATTTAGTTTAGTTTTTGTTTTATTTAGTACTGCCAGATTTTTAAGCAAAGAACATGTAAAAGATGTTTTACATTTTTTTCTGCTGGCTTTTTCTTTGACAAAACTGATACTTTCGTCAGAGTTACATTATCACTCTGAACAATAAACCAAAAAACAGTAAACCAAAACTGTCCCTTGCAGTGGTGTTAAGAGGCACTGTCTATACATGCACTTAATTAGTAACTGCCATACTTTTCCTGCAGGTATCTTGGTTAAACTAGACAAGAACTGCTGGACCCCTTGACTTGGATTAGTCACACAATCACATTCAATTTACTCCCCATTCTGTCTCCCATAACGTGTAATAATGTAGACATGTAACCTTATGGAAGGTCATGATTAATAACATTGTATTAACACTGATACATGTGCATGGATGGTGCTAGTCAGGGGCTGATTATATGAACCTTCATTTCATCATCTGCGTTAAAAAAAGGGCTGTTGTACTTAAAAAAAAAAAAAAAAAAAAAGTGTTCACAACGCATCCTTCAGTTTCGCCACATCTACACAATGAGGATTAAAAAAACAAAAATAACAACAAAAACCCAGAAAGGTGCTGGATTCATGTTGATGATCCAGCTCATTACACAATATGCACATCCACTGTGCTTAATCATTTAACTAAAATAAACAAAAACACATCATCGATAATATCCCCCCTTACCACCTTTCCCCCACTGACCTCGTCCGCCACCTCCACCTTGGCCCCATCCACCTTTTGACCCACCTCCACCATATCCCCCACCATATCCCCCACCTCTGCCGTACCTCCCTCCCCCTCCATATCCCCCACCCCCATATCCACCCCCTCTGGATCCTCCACGTCCTCCTCCATCCTGTCTCTTCTGCCAAGGGGGCATCTCTGGAGGGGGAGGACCTATCTCTGAAGGTCTTCCACCCCGATCAGGAACCCTTCCCATTAGCACCTAGGCAGCATGTCACAAAAATAAAAGCCCTTAACAAAATGATGGTTACAGTGATGCTATGGGACTGTTCAACACACAGAAATGAATAATTATACACACTGATAACGATGGCAAGCCTGTGAACTCAGCCTAATGAATTGCAAATATTTATTAAGATGAGCCTACTTTAAAGAGAGTCACATGCAAACCCCACTCACTCTGTTCACAGCGCAGGTGGTCTTCTCTCTGCTGGAGCCACTGCTAGTCTTCACCATGTTGCAGATGTCCTCTCTTGCTGCCAGGAGGTGAGCCAGGCTTACTGATGACTTTAATGTCAGTGAGTGTCTCTTTGGCTGATAGGCCTTGGCCATAGCATCAATTTTCTCCTAGTGAAAAAGAATGAGACCACGGTTAATTGCTTTGCATGAGCACAATGCATATATATCCTCTGACCCTTGCATTCACAATTAACTGATTAACCAAGGCCTTGGAAACATCACTGATGTACAAACAAAATAATTGTGGAAAGCTGCAGCTGAACATGCCTTCGCTCTGTCAGTCCAGCTGAAAGACTGCACGGTGACATCGAGCCGTTTGGCCAGCATGCGCCGACGACATGCGTAGTCTGCAGAAAGAACATGATTTATCTTCTCCAGATGCCGCTGAGAATACAAACAAGTCAATGATTAGAGAAAACACTGACATGAAACTAGGGTACATTTTACAAAATACACATATACATAACCAAGAACATAAAGATCAGAAACAACAACACTGCTAATGTAGATTACAAACAGAGAACTGGAAATGTGCATATTCTGCCCAAGGTTGTAAGGTTCATGTGAGCTGTGCATATGCATAGATGTGCATCATTTCTGTGTTTGATCTTCAAAATGTAACATATAGATTCATAGAGTATTACAGACTAAATATGCTGAGTTCTTGTTGGCATTGCTTACCCACTGCTCACTGGTGAGGGATTGCTTTAAAACAGGCTTTCCGACATGCCTCTCTGGAAATTTCTTGAGCAAAACATTTACCTACAGTAAGTAGTAAAACAAAGCATTTAGCCAGAAACAAATTCCAGAACTCATGGCAGTCAGTTTATATGAAAGAGCCCTGAATTAAGAGGTTAGATTACAGTATGTTCACACTTTAAAGTTCAGAAGGTTAAGCTCAAGATGTAAAAGTGAATGTCATATGCACCAAGGAGCTCCTTAAAACATAATCTGTTCTTCAAAATTATATAATACAGAAATTGCTTCAAATGACAGAGACATCTGCAGTAAACTAACTTGGTTTTCTATGGATGAAAATAACTCTGATGGTCGCTGTTCATCTGGCTTGGTCAAATTCAGTGTTTTGCAGATTGCTTGGAGATCTTGAAGAGGCGTTATCTGTTTCTTAACTGTTCTGTCAGTTACTGTTTTGCTTGCCATGATCTGTGCAGCCTGAAGTTCAGATACTAGAAACACTACAAATACAATAAAAACACTGATCAGTGATAGCATTTAAATTATAATTAGATGTTAGTCATATATGAGTAATAAAACTTACAAATAATTTTTAGGTGGTCGTTTTTGTTTAGTTCTCCTTTTATTAAGCCTGAAACAAGTCCTTTATAAGGACAAGACATCTCTTTAAGAAGTTTGCTCAATTCAAACATACCCCTCTCAGGATCGTCTGTGAAAACATAATTTCAGCAATGAATGAGCAGTATCTAAGCTTCAAAATACAATCGCAGACAACCCAAATAGTAAGAAATACAGAAAAGACCGAACTTGACATATATTTTGCATTCTTCATATCTACGTTCATAATGTGATCACTCTACCACTATAACGTAGACAAAATTCTTGAACAGCCATTGGACTCTGTAAAGGTAAATATTCTGGGTTAGCACAATGCTGTAAATGTAAAGACTACCTGATGTTCCCGATTTCTGATTCCCGATATCACAGTGGTGGTTCAGTTTGGTTGACAGCCATGCGCACATATTTGCATATTCCTGCGAGGAACATCCGTGTTCACATGCCGCTGAAAGTGCGTTCTCGTTAACGAGGACCCCGCCGTATCTGCGAAATATGCGCAAAAAGCTTTACATCAGCAGTAGTTAAGTCAACCGTAAAACCAACCTTTAACCTGCTCAGGAACACATCCACTACACGCCTGCACAGCACACAACACAACTAACGCTAATGAAGCTAGCTACATTGCTGGCTAATATGCCAGCTAGTTACCAACCAAATACAAAAATACTGGCTAAAATGATTGCTTTCGCTTACCCGACTTGCTCCAGGGCATCAAGTATGTCACTTTCCATTGTTTAGAATAAAATACGAAACTGATGCAAATTCGAACCGACCTTCGAAAGCCAGATAAGCTAGCTAGCTTCAGAGTCACAGCAAGCCTGCACGTCGACAATACATACGTAATGCAACATTAGCTACGCCTTGTTGTTCCAATTAAAATTAGTTCCTAGGTTCCTTGTTAAAAATGACATATTTTTGCTTCTTAGGCCTGAAGAGCCATCTACGCTCTTTCTAACACTGCACAAGCCGCAAATAATATTGATCAAAAATTATTTCTTTAGTTACTATTTGGTTTGCCTTGTGTTAAATAATTGTTTTGATGATCTGGACAATTAATCCACTACTGACAAGACTACTTATCAAATAATCACCCAAATACTTGAATTTCTAAACAATTTGTCAAATTATGATAAATCTTAGATACTTAATGGCAGAAACATATGGACATTTTCCACTTTAAGTATTTCAGTCCTTATAAAAAAGCCAACCACACAGTGAAGTGTTAGAGAAGGGTACATAGAATGTCATGGAACATAGAATGAAATTCCCAATAAGCCTGGGGGTAACAGTGTGCTTTTTGCAGCACTCACATAACATTAAAAAAGTTTTACATGAGGTAGTATGCCCTAAATTTTGAATGATCAGATTAATATAAATCCTATTCTGTACATATTACTGACCTATCTTGCTTCATGAGATTCCTTGACAGCACTTAGTCTCCCAAGTAATAAATACTTGCAAAAACAAATAATGGAATTTACTGAAGGACTGTTATTTATAACTGTCAGTATTTGTATGTATTTTCATATTTTAATTTGTGAGAAATACACAAAATATTTATTTATATGTATGAGAATGTTATACTACTCTCATCAGCCTGCTTTGAACTTGTCTTTCCTCCATCATGCAAGATGCAGACTAACTAGAGCAGGTTTTCACTATGTTAGCAATAATTACATGTTGTAGGGCAGAATGGTCACAGTCAGCAGCTGATAGCAAACCAAGTGATCTACAAATCTGGCCTATTCTTCAACAAATGTTAAATCCTGTTTTAAGTGTACACATGCAATCTCAGGATTTCTTACAATCATGTAGCAAATGGGTCTTTTTGAAGTGACAAATCTGAAGTTCCACTGTTTTGGTCTAAACAATGCAACATAAAAAACCCCCAAACAAATCCATGCATCAATGCATGAGATGAAAAATGCCATTCACAACACTGAGGAATGCTGATAGGGGCATATACTATGAGTTTTCATCTTACAAGTAAATTATCAAAATGATTAAAGGAAAACCTGTATTTTCCACTGGTAACTGAGTAGCTCACCTGCATCTGCTGTGTACTCTGGTGTATGGTTAAGTGCATCAGTCCCAATTTGAATCAAAGGGTGTAACCCTGGGACAACACAGGACATGTTGCCGAAATCTGTGGAGCCTGTCAAAAGACCCCACTTAATTAAAAAAAAAAAAAGAGGACAGCTCAGTTTTGGGTAATACACCAAAAATAAAGATTGTGATTCATAAAATACAGATATTCAATTTGTAAAAACAGTCTTCTCAAACAGCAAGACAAACAAAACCTTACCAGAAAAAGAGCTGTAGTCATGTTTGAACTCCATTCCTACAGATTTGCCATTATCTTCATAAAGTTTTCCCATAGTAGCATTATGAAGGATGTTGGAATAGTCTTTGTTTGTGAAGACTATTTCCACCTACATCAAGACCAAGTGACTATAAGAAAAAACAGTAACAATTTCAACAGAAATAGTCACACCAGTTTTTACTTTAATTCACTGATGTGAAATTCCCAATAAGCCTGAGGGTAACAGTGTGCTTTTTGCAGCATTCACATAACATTAAAAAGGTTTTACATGAGGTAGTATGCCATAAATTTTGAATGATCAGATTAATATAAATCCTATTCTGTACATATTACTGACCTATTTTGCTTCATGAGATTCCTTGACAACACTTAGTCTCCCAAGTAATTTCTTTCCCATTACTAGGAAATGCATCTCCTCACCTTAAAAACAGCTCCAATCCTGGTAGCCTAGGTTTCCATCAGTGTCCTGAGAATTCAGAGTTTGAATTCTGTTGAATTCAATTTTGAATTCACAGATGAACCCTAAAGCTGCCATTCTGGAACATCAGAGTACCAGTGTTGTATTCCACTTGGACACGAAGCACAAAAAGTCAATGTGGGGTTGTCCCAAACTGCTCTACATACATATTGATTAAAAATAGGAAGCACAACCAAATCAACTTATTAACACGGAAAAATAAGGTGCTGCTTCTGGTGGATGTGAATTCCTTTGTCCAGAAGGCTTAGTTGCTTGTAGTAAATATACTTGCTTAATTTCAATTATTTTAAGAATTATTAAAACATTGAGAAAAAATGTATTAATTTTTTTAACAAACAAAATTGCTTTCTATTACCCCCCCAAACACAAATGCACAAGTCTACATTAAAACTCACCTTTTATTATGGTAATGTTATTTTATATGTCAAATTACAAGTGTATGATGTAACATAAAAACAGTTACAAACATTTGTATGCATATTTACATTATATATTTATGAAACGTAACAAGCTACATCCGTATAAAGAAAATACAACTATGACGTGAGTTACTGAACTATAAATATTACATCATATACTTGGTATTTTCAAACCATGATACAAATACCTAGACATGTATAAACCAATACAACCATAGCAAGAGCTGTTAAGTTTTGGATGAAAATTATGATGGACGTGAGGCACTTCTTCGAGGTTGTCAGTGGGTGAAGCAAATGGCACTAAAACTTAGAGATGCAGATAAAGAAACAGGCAGTGTTCATAGTGGAATCATCAGAGTACCATTTATACTGCAATTACCATAACACAAATGTTTTCACAACTCAGAACTAATCACATGAGCTTTACACCAAGTGCCATATAAAGGAAAAGCCTAGCTACATATCAGTGCACCAAAGCATTGGAGAATTCCAAAGAAACCACTGAACTGCTGTGAAATTATCTGTTTTTTTTGTTGTTGTTGTTTTTTTTTATATCACACCGAAATGACATTTACATATGCATTTTTCTAAACTGCAAAGCATGTTAATCTTTTATGCATTCCAGAGTTATGCACAATGTCCAAAAATAAAAAAAAAAAGACTAGCAGCAAGTGGTAAAAACAGAACAGATAAATGCTAAGTTAATGGCAAAGTGGAAGGAAGGCAAGAAAGACAGCTTGCATAATAAATACAGCACATCACATGTGGTGGCACTGTGCTGGTTAATGCAGAATGAAACTAGGTCTTACAGAATTTGTCTATAATAGAACTGTATGAATGTAGCCTATCCTACAATTTGCTTCTCAGCCAGCAAGTTTTGTTAAGGTTTATCAAACCTTGGTTCAGCTTGCAATATAAAAAGTAATCCAATTACAATATGAGATTTATGAAATAAGTTTCAACAATTAAATTGGGTGTATTAAAAAACAAACAAAAATGAAACAACTGTGACCAATATACTAAAGAACTATGTTTTAACAGTCATCCGTAGCTGAATTTTATTCCTCTCAATGCAAAATTAGTGATTGTTTCTAGCAGCTTCATATGACAAAACATTTTAAAAGAGGAGTGCCACTACTGTACCGCATTCAGTTTCTAGCCTTTTTGCAATACAAAACTAGAGAGAACCTCTATTAAAAGCTCAATCATTTTCATCATGTACTCCCTCTACTTTCAATGTGAAATAATACTAAAAGGTGACCTATGTACATAATGCTGTCAATTCAAGCTATAATATATGCTGACAGCGGTGATAAATACAACTCTTAAAAATTTGAATGGGATTATTACTGTTGCTTAAATATAGTGTTACTTATTTACATATGCTTTTGAGTTTGGTAGCAAGATTAACATCTATATTAAAGTGTCATGTCACTGACTTGTATGAAGAGGTCTATGTTTCTCATGGAGATAGTTGCATAGAAAGTAAACTGTGTTGATGTAAAGAGCACAGAGAACTCAGAAAGACCTTTTTTGGAAAAACTGACACAGACCTCAAAACAATGGGGCATCTCTCCTGCTAACATTCATTTGGGTGATACTTAAAAACTTAGTTAGCTAGTGCTGCTTTTTTTATGTAGTGCTGCTGTTTCTTTTAACCCAAATGATAATTGCTTGCACGATTTCTGCAACAATGCCATGCGAATCCAACTGATAAATCTTTGACATGCATGCAGTTTATAATGTTGAGACTCACTTTTTTAAACCTCGTCGTGAATTGCAGAAATAATGAAAGGAAATGCCTTGGTGTGCATAAAGTTTCTGTGTGTTTAACTGCAGGTTTGTATGGGCTCTTCTTTGCACTGGCACCAAAAATTAAGTTATGTTGATAACCTCTTAAAACAATGACAGAAAAACACAGACTAGATACTATATGGAATACAAAAGGAACATCTGGAGATGGAGCTCTAACCAAAGCTTGGAAACGAGTGCTTTTATAAGGGTTAGGGTTTGTAGGAGTGAACTCAAATTTAGTTATCCTTAATACAACACAAGTGCCTTGCTCGGTCATGGAAACTAGACATGCTTTTAACAATCACAACAGTGCCTAAAAGTACCAAACAATTACTTGCTGGTTGAGCACAATTTCAGCTTCAGGACAATTAAGCTGAAAGGAACCCAGTTTCACTCTGGTAAACAGGAAATTATATTGAAAATGAGCATTCCTGGAATCATGACTAATCGGTTACACCATTGATGCTCATGTGGAAATAGAAGGAATGACTGGGGCTAGATGATACCATTTCACAGCTGTCCACTAACACTCTATGCTGGAATGCACTGATGTGGGCCACATCATTTAGGAAATTACACATGGATGTCTTTTAAACATTAGCACAATTCATAATAAAGGCTATATGTCAAACTACCATTTCAAAAGAAATGACATGACTGTCTTTTACAAAACAATGAAAAAGAAAGGAGGAAAACACACCCATCACAGTAAACAATCTGTACTCCTAAAACTTGTTCAAGGTGGTTTTTTGTTTATGTACCATTACAATTCATGAGGGTTACCTTTCATGGGAGAACACACATCTAGTGCACTTTTTTTGTCTAATAATTACACAGTCAGCGAATGTTTGAGTCAAAAGAAAAGGCCACTTTTACCCTACTGCAAATTCACAAAAAGCAAGAAAAATATCCCTTTTAGCATAACCATACAGCAGATCTTCTGTATGCACAATTGTTTTGTTCTGTTTGTTATACTTTTGATCTCTGTACAAAAGACAATTTTCCTTCACAAAGGTTACACATTATCTGTAATGAAAGTCTGATATGGTGACTTGCTTTTTTATGTTGAGTAATTTTTTCCCTCTTTTTTGGTCTTTTTTTTTGCATGTTTGTGAGTGTTTCGTGATCTCTCAGAGTTCATTTGTGTGAACGCCTTTCCTCGCATTGGGAGCTCTGTGGTGCGGCCCCCGAGAACCCGAGAGGCCCGGCGGCTCAGCCTATGCTGCTCTCAGCAAATCAAACCTCCGAAGCCTCCAGCGGCGCGGTGCCTCGCCCGTCTCGGGGCGGCTGGAAAAATAAAGACGATGCCGGCGGCGCTTCCTTCCCCACGTGGCCGTGAGGTGCTTTAGGCGTGGGTGGGGCCTCAGCCGGCAGCCTTGTGCTTGCCGCCACAGCAATGGCAGGCTTCGCCGCAGTGGTGACAGGCTCGCAGCGGCGGGTAGCAGCACATACACGGCGCCACCAGCGACAGGCCCAGCAGGGCCAGCCAGCGCAGACAGAACTGCTCCTCGCTGGCGTCACAGGAGCAGGGGTCCGAGAAGTCGCCCTCTGAGTCGGACATGCAGTGGTAGAGCATGCTCTCGGCGCACAGCATGCAGCTGACCTTGTAGATGCACTGTTTGATGGGGTCAGGTGCGTCCTGGCACTGACCCCGCCAGTTGTCCTCGTGGTTGAACATCTCACGGCAGTAGATGCAGCGTGAGCGTTCGCCGTCCTCCCGCCGCCGAGACTTCTTGGGCTTAAGCAGTGGCGACGGTTGCTGGGTCTTGATGGAGTCCTTGCCACCGGCGTGCGCCTCTGTCCCGTCTGGGAACAGATACTCAGCTTTCTTGCCGTCCAGCTTGGAGAAGGCGGCGGAGAAGTCACCGTCGTCCCGCTCGGTCTCCTGCTTCCACAGGACAGGATGTCGGTAGTCTTCATAGCCCCGGATGAGAACGTCCTTGCGGGGGTTTATGCGCACAATCTCCTCATCGTCCATGTGAAAGCTCACATGTCGCGCTGAGTTGAAAGAGCCCTGCGGAAGTGGGGAAGCACACAAAATGTTCAGAGCCCCGTGTGGGGCTTCACCACGTACCACGCCAGAGCCGTAATGGCAAATCAGGCATGAGGGAGAAGTGTTGGAGAGGTGGTGACCGACCTGGGGGGGCAGGTAGCGGCGATTGGGGATGGGGAACTCATCGAAAGGCTGGGCACGCACGTAACAGCCATGGAAAGGTTCAGTGGACACCACTCCGCCATGGGGTGAAAAAGGTTCTCTCATGGGCGTGCAGATGGAGGGTGGATCCTGGTTAACCTGACAAGGGAAGAAACAGAACAGCCCCTCAGTTATAATCTGCTTTCCTAGAGAGCATCAGAGTAAAATGTATACAATGTTACCATTATCCTACAAAAACGATAACATTACTATGCTTGAGAGTAGAGGCCAAAACTAAATTTTCGTGCTTTCTCTCTCCTTCCACCAGGTGGAGTCGAGTGTAAAGGAATAGTGCCAACATGGAAATGACTCAAACATCATTTGTCACTCATGTCATCCCTGCAAGCATTCCCAGGCACATTTTCATTGGTGCCGATTCTAGAAACACTGGCTTATCAAACACAGAGCTTCTTTTAATGGGCCACAGAGAAGAATTTGGAACCCTAACAGGAAGGTTTTCTTTCTTATCTTAAAATACCTTTTTTTTTTAAAGAACAAGATTTTGTTCTTTAAAGTTCAGAATGCATGGGTAAATTTATATATGTTACATTTAAACCCTTGTTATGCTGTGTAATTTTACATTTGGCAACGCTCACAAGACTGTCACTCAATATCCAGCAAACAGAAGAAAATGTTTCCGAGATGCAACATGTGGAATGAGTCAAGGATGCTGAAACACAGAACAGGCACAGAGCAGGGAGTGCCAGCAAGAATTTAGGCCTGATCACCTCGATGGCAGCATAGATGAAGGAAGCCTCTTTATATAAAAAAAAACTCCCACAGGTGGGCAGTTATACAAGGCTTGGAACTGTATAACTAAATTATATGCAACACTCTCCCTCTCTCCCCCTCACTCTGCTCCCCCTCCCTCCCTCCTCCTCACTCTACCATCCCCAGTCCCTCCCACCCCCTCCCTCCCTCTCCCACTCCCCCTCCCTCTCCCTCCCTCCCTCCCTCCCTCCCTCTCCCTCCCTCCCTCCCTCCCTCTCCCTCTCCCTCTCCCACTCCCTCTCCCTCCCTCCCTCCCTCCCTCCCTCTCCCACTCCCTCCCTCCCTCCCTCCCTCTCCCTCTCCCTCTCCCACTCCCTCCCTCCCTCTCCCTCTCCCACTCCCTCCCTCCCTCCCTCCCTCTCCCTCTCCCTCTCCCACTCCCTCCCTCCCCCTCCCTCCCTCCCTCCCCCTCCCTCTCCCTCTCCCACTCCCTCCCTCCCTCCCTCCCTCCCTCCCTCTCCCTCTCCCACTCCCTCCCTCCCTCCCTCCCTCTCCCTCTCCCACTCCCTCCCTCCCTCCCTCCCTCCCCCTCCCTCCCTCCCTCTCCCTCCCTCTCCCTCCCTCCCTCACCTTCACACATGTGGACACACAGCCACCCACCTGGGCAGGTGGGCAGTTATACAAGGCTTGGAACTGTATAACTAAATTATATGCAACACTCTCCCTCTCTCCCCCTCACTCTGCTCCCCCTCCCTCCCTCCTCCTCACTCTACCATCCCCAGTCCCTCCCACCCCCTCCCTCCCTCCCTCTCCCACTCCCCCCTCCCTCCCTCCCTCCCTCTCCCTCTCCCTCCCTCCCTCTCCCTCTCCCTCTCCCACTCTCTCCCACTCCCTCCCTCCCTCCCTCCCCCTCCCTCCCTCCCTCTCCCTCTCCCACTCCCTCCCTCCCTCCCTCCCTCTCCCTCTCCCTCTCCCACTCCCTCCCTCCCTCCCTCCCCCTCCCTCCCTCCCTCCCTCACCTTCACACGTGTGGACACACAGCCACCCACCTGCATGCCCACGTCCAGGATTTTCTCCCCTATGCATGTGGAGGAGGCAGCTGGAACCAGTTAATAAGTGTGTAGTGTAAAGGAGCCCAGGCCAGTGTTTGAGCGCTGGTAAATCAGTGCAGTGTGTAAAGGAATCCAGGCCAGTGTTTGAGCACTGGTTAATCAGTGCAGTGTGTAAAGGAATCCAGGCCAGTGTTTGAGCACTGGTTAATCAGTGCAGTGTGTAAAGGAGCCCAGGCCAGTGTTTGAGCGCTGGTAAATCAGTGCAGTGTGTAAAGGAATCCAGGCCAGTGTTTGAGCATTGGTTAATCAGTGCAGTGTGTAAAGGAATCCAGGCCAGTGTTTGAGCACTGGTAAATCAGTGCAGTGTGTAAAGGAGCCCAGGCCAGTGTTTGAGCACTGGTTAATCAGTGCAGTGTGTAAAGGAGCCCAGGCCAGTGTTTAAGCGCTGGTTAATCAATGCAGTGTGTAAAGGAGCCCAGGCCAGTGTTTGAGCGCTGGTAAATCTGTGCAGTGTGTAAAGGACCCCAGGCCAGTGTTTAAGCACTGGTTAATCGATGCAGTGTGTAAAGGAGCCCAGGCCAGTGTTTGAGCACTGGTAAATCAGTGCAGTGTGTAAAGGAGCCCAGGCCAGTGTTTGAGCGTTGGTTAATCAGTGCAGTGTGTAAAGGAGCCCAGGCCAGTGTTTGAGCGTTGGTTAATCAGTGCAGTGTGTAAAGGAGCCCAGGCCAGTGTTTGAGCGTTGGTTAATCAGTGCAGTGTGTAAAGGAGCCCAGGCCAGTGTTTGAGCGTTGGTTAATCAATGCAGTGTGTAAAGGAGCCCAGGCCAGTGTTTGAGCGCTGGTAAATCTGTGCAGTGTGTAAAGGACCCCAGGCCAGTGTTTAAGCACTGGTTAATCGATGCAGTGTGTAAAGGAGCCCAGGCCAGTGTTTGAGCACTGGTAAATCAGTGCAGTGTGTAAAGGAGCCCAGGCCAGTGTTTGAGCGTTGGTTAATCAGTGCAGTGTGTAAAGGAGCCCAGGCCAGTGTTTGAGCGCTGGTAAATCAGTGCAGTGTGTAAAGGAGCCCAGGCCAGTGTTTTACGGCACAGCACATATCTGGTTTGCTCTCAGCTGCTGCTACAATAATTACTGTCCTGTGGTTGCTAAGAGATGCTTCCTTTGACTTTTTTTTTTCTTTCCCTCTCCCTCTCTTTTTCTTCTTTTTCCCCCTGACGCACAAGTAAAAGAGGGTGCACACACACACACACACTCACACAAACACACTCACTCACTCACTCACTCACTCACTCACACACTCACACACTCACACACTCACACACACACACACACACACACACACACACACACACACACTCACACACGTTCAGACAGCATGAAGGCCAAAATGGGAGTGAAGAGAGAGATGGAGAGCAGAAAATGGTGCAGGCATGTGTATGTGTGAGCGAGCGAGTGCACAGGCAGCAGCTCGACTGCGGGAATGTCATAAACCAGTCCCAGCTGGAGAAACGTAGGCCAGAACTTAAAAAGCCAGATGACAGCTGTGTGTGTGTGTGTGTGTGTGTGTGTGTGTGCGTGCTTGCAGGCGAGTGTGTGTGTCGGGTGGGAGGAAGGGAGGAGAGTTAAGCAGTCGAAATGAGAACCAGACTCGGAGCTCCTTTTAAAGCCCTCACTGCAGAGCAGCCGGATCCCGAGCAAACGTAGGGGCAAATCTAGTTGTGATCTGCCCACCGAGGTCTGTGGGAGATAAGCACAGCAAAAGAGCCCCCTCTCTCTCACTCCTTACCTCCATCACTCTCTCTTTCTTTTCTTCTGCAGGACTCAAAACCTCTAACGAAAACCACATCCCTGCAGGCTGCCTTCCTCAGAAGGTCTCCATATTAATTTGGAAGGTGTTTATATGGGTCTGCTTATAAGCAGACTTATTATCAAACACAAAGTCACACAAAATATCGCCCACTCTTGAGGTCCCACCTATTCTTGAAACCATAAAACAGCTGGAGGGCTTTGCCTCAAAGTACATCTTTTAATAGTCTTGAAGTGAAAAAGTAAAGTATAGACCGATGAAAAATATTTAAATAATCATTCCCAGCTAAAATATCTGCTGCTCTACAAGAATATACTGACAATAATATTAGCAATTATAATATAAAGACAAATTGCCCCATTTAAATTTTTATAAAGAGAAAATTTACTCAATGACATTTGGCAAGAGCAAGATTATTGCCTCACCACAAGATGATTTTCCTGTACACAACTTCCTTACTTGAGGGAGGGAGAGGAGACTGCAAACAAATTCTTGGCTCAAGCTAACATGGCTGCAATCACACCAGGAAAGTGTACTCAATTCCCAGCAGCCAAATCTTAAAGCATTTCCATCAAAACAAGAGAGCAATTAATCTTATCTGTGCTCTCTGTATTCTGGAAGAGCATACCAAGTTTTGCAATTATTTCTCCTTAAGTAGCACATCAAACATTGAGACATGTTTTCAAAAGACTCTGAGGCAAACTAGAAATCAAGCAAGAAAAGGCAAGATCTGTTAAATATAGATAGAAAAAAAAATTTCAGTGAGAGACACATTACAGAAAAGCCACCCATTACAGAAAAGCCACCTGCTAGACCAGTAGGTTGGTGCTTTGATAAATGTGTAAGAAACACTAACCAAAGTGAACTTGTTTTGAATGTTTCCGTGTTGCTGTGGAGGCTGCGAGCTAGCCGCTCCACTGTGGAGTGTGAGTGACTAAGTGTTGTGCTGTGTCCTGTGTCTGTAACCCTAGCACTCGCCTAGCGAATCACCATGGCTACATCCTCAGTGGCTCACTGCATCCCTCCTCTCCTCCCCTGCCGCCTAGCAACAGCAGTGTCATTGGACCTGAAGCGTCACCAAGCTCAGGTACTCAGAGCAGGATTCACACGGTTCAGGTCTTTTCTCTATGAATGGATCTGATTTCCTGAATGGTGAATGATGGTGACACAGCAAATTGCCAAAATGTGCAAACACACTTGTAGAATGTTCAAAATCGCTAACAGATCAAATAAAATATTAAAATCCAAATCCTAAAATTGTAAATTTCCTTACTGTGTTTTAAAGAGATGCTGGAAAGCTTGTGGTTCATTCCAGAACTCTGCTCTGCACTGCTTCAAGCATAACTGCCTGTGGCAACAAATCTGTGATTAAGTTGCAAAGTATACATTGCCAATAGGGTTTTGAAAAAGATGAAGTCTCACCTTTAGCGAACTCTGAGCACAGAAAAAGATCACTCCTACAGGGCTGACTGCACTCTATTGGAGAACGTTTTGTAACAGCTGTTCAGTTTTAAGCATAGACAGTATTCTCTGATCATTTAAACAGCAAAGATCCACCATTTAAATACTTCTCTTAAAAGACTTTTTAAAGGATCCTCTCTTTCCATAACAAAACTCCACTAAACACATTCACTTTTTCTAACGGTTTAACCACAAAATGTGGAAAAAGTGAAACTTGAAAAAACAAATACATCAGTTTGTTAATCATCATTTGTTTCTTCAAGTGTATAAAATTACACAACTAACATTTCACTCTTCAGGACCAGCAAACTGAGCACTCATACGGTCAGAAGGAGCCAAAGATAACAGCTGTGCAGACCCAAAAGAAGCAAAATGGTTTTCTCCAACATGACACTCTGAGCTAGAGCCCCCATCTAGTCTATGAGGAAAGAAGGCACTAGAGAGAGCCGATTATGTCCACTTGGAGAGATCTCGTCACCACGCATTTGTGAAACTGAGTCACAGATCTGTTGACTGCTACAAGCTTCTGCCACACCAGGTGCCTGCTTTTCATTTCACGCAACATTTGCTAACGGAGGATGCTGTGTTCTTGATCAGACACTGGCCATGCCGAACGGACGCCAGATGGCACAGGGGCGTCAGGTGCTTGCCCTCCGCCATGTCTGAAATGCCCGCTCAGGTTACTTGGAAACGGCTACTGGGCAGGGTCTTTCTTTGGGTGTTGCCACTCACCTGCAGCCCATCTTCAGCCATGTCAGAGTCCCCGTACACCGGACAGCCTTCAGAGGAAGAGAAGAGTGGATAAAGTGAGTTCAGTACTCGGGCCTGGCAGGTCACTCCAATCCTGGACTAGACTGACATGGCTGAGCCCAGAGGAACACACTGCCAGCAGTTCCACAAGCAATTCCAAACATCAAACATTTTCAAAAGGACATGTTATACAGGTTTAATAGGAGTAGGGCAACTCTAAACACTCACATCATTCACATGCTAACATCTGAAATGACTATGTCCTATTAAAAGAGACAATGTCTTGGGGGGAAAAAAACCAAATGGCCAGACAGCACAGTAACGAAGGTGAGAAAGGGTTGGGGGCTCGTGCAGCTGTGGGGAAAGAACAGAGACTGTTGCAGGTGCGAGAAGTTAGAACAAATGTTTCTCTCCCTACTTAACCAGTTCTGAGAGGAGCACTCAAAACCTGCATTGTGATTGTCAGACAAAGGGAGACCAGCGGGTGGGGGGGGGGGAGAGAGAGAGAGAGAGAGAGAGAGAGAGAGAGAGAGACGAAGAGAACGCAGCAGAGATCAGAATGGCTTTGAGCTTCCTACAGCTCAGCTCTGCCAGTGCCAGGCCAGAGTGCTGGATGAGCCATGTGCCCAGTTGCCATAGCAACAGAGCCCTGCATAGCCGACACACTGCGGTCCGGGCAGTGGAGCGATGCAGCAGGAATACAGAGGAACCTGTGCGAGGCGTTACGTAACGTGCCTGTGCACTACATCACAACAGTGGCCCGCCCCATCTGCTGAGTGTGCTCCGCTCCTGCTCATCTAGAATGTTCCACCTGAACTGGAGAGTGGTGCAGTTACTTACAAACACATGCCTTGAGCGGCAGTAATTAGTGTTCAGCTGATATGACAAGCCACTGTGCACTGGGCTTGGTGTGCTGGACACAGCTGTGTACAAGTGCAGGGTTCTGAAGGTTATGAAGCCTGGGCATCTTTCAGGCCCACTGAAGCCCTGGGTCAGCAGAGCTCTACAGCCCAGATGAAGAGGCCAGCATATAGTTCTGGGACACAGGGTCTGGAGTAATCTGCCTGCTCTGCATACTGCCTCTGATATTTGGTCCAAAATTCTCCTCCAGTCCAGCTCATGTTGCTCTCTCTCTGCTGTTCTGCCTGTACTTTAGGTGATTATATCAAACTAATCTAAAATAAAGCTCACAAGCTCACCACTTCAATCGGATAAACACTGGTTTGTAATACCTACTTGATCTCATTAACTCTGGCAAGCTAGAATTTTTTTTTTACATGGGCCCAATAGGCACACAGAAGCAGAGACAGAGAAACAAAGCTTTGGTTACTGTTAACAGACCTATGTCTCACTCTAGCTATTTTATTCAAATGTAGAGAGAAGTCTGAGAGAGCATTAGAGACAAGGTTGGAGAAGACCGAGAGTGCTTCAGGGAAGCCTGGCAGAGCGGTAGTGATGGCACATCCCACCTTGCTTTATGTCCTCCATGGCACGCCGTACCCCGCGGTCGAAGGCCCGGGCATCGGCCGGACTCTGGAACGTAAGCCCAAACTTCTTGTTGTCGATCCTCCAGTGGTGGAAGATGGGGTTGACTTTGTTATAGACCAGGTCCTTCTTTATGTTACATTCCAGCACAACCTGACAGGAATAAAAACAGTCAGAATGAGAAACTCCAAAGGGAATTAAATGAACACCAGCAAAAAACCTGTGCTTTCCTTAGGGTTGAAAATACAAACTGTTATAAGGAGTCATGTTAGTATTGTGTGAGGTGAGTGTGAGGATGGAAGTCACATATTTGTCCATCATTATATTTATTTAGGAAATATGCATTTTCTCTAGGCCTACATCTGGTGTATGCTCTTTGTCCCCAAGACAGAACTCATTCAGTCATGGAGAAGTGAGAGTGCTTAAAAGAAGTGCTTAAAAGAGCATTAATAATAAGGTCCTTTCACTGAGCTCCTGGCTTTCCTGTGAGCAGATGAAATGAAATGAGAGATACCCATTAGTCCCAAGGGTTTGAGTGCAAGAGGTGAGAAGGAAGGAGAGAGAGACAGAGAGAGGGGAAGGGACAGAGACATTGAGAAAACAAAACAAAAAAGTATAGAAGAATAGTACAGAGAGCATGGGGAATACATGACTCATAAATGGTCCTTTATACATGCAGCAAACAAACATAGTCCTAACTTACCTACCTCATAGTTTTCATCTTCACTGGCCGCTAAATGTTGCATTTCTCTATACTATAGGCTTACAATTGATGTCATGCTTGATATGTGTGGTGTGTTTCTGAACAGCAGGCAATAGAGCGTTTGCCCAGTCTCACAGCAGGACCAGGGGCTGAGACTATCAGAGCTGAGACTGAGTAGAGCTGCAGGGAGTCGGGTGACTGCAAACCAAGCAGAGTAAGCATGACCCTTATATGAGAGGTCACCATTCACCAGCCCATTCCTGCAGGAGTGGGACGGAATGGTGGGGCAGGGTGGGGTGCGGCGTGGGAGGAGCATAAAGGTGAGCGAAATGAGGATAAGCAAACAGTGGGGGAGGACACAAACATGGGAAGGCAGGCAGGAGAGCACGACATGAACCAAAGGCAAAGAGAGAGATGAAAGGAAGAGGAGCTTGGACAGAGACATGAATGGAATATTCCGGGTGGTGTGTGGCGTTCTCATGGTGGACCCAGTGCTGATTTGTGGCATGGGGGTGGGGGTTATCTGAGGATAGTCAGAGAAATAGAGAGGGAAAGAGACAGAGAGGGGAAAGAGAGAAAGAAAGGGAGACAGAGAACGAGAGAGAGTTTTGCTATCAGGGCTGGCTTTTTCTTCAGTAGTGTGTGTGCCAAAATATTAGAGATAAGATTATATTATTAGAAAATTATGTTATAAAAGAAAAATGACATTTTCAGAGAACAATGGTGCTCTGAGCATAGAGCTAATAAACTTAAATTGCTCATATATATATATATATATATATATATATATATATATATATATATATATATATATATATATATATATATAACACATTGAGAGGACAACAGTGCTTTAATAAACTTAAATTTCTCAAAAAAAAACCCTTTCATTCAAAACTTGAAAACCTGCTCTGCAATGTTATTTCCATTCAAAACTCATACATGCAAAACACTTGGGCTCCATTCAAAACTTGAAAACTTACTCAGCAATGCTCTCTGCACTTGAAACTCTTGCATGTTGGCAAACTATGATTGCGTTCAGTTCAACAAATCTCTCTCATTTTACATATGCCTGATATAAAATACTGCAATGTTTGTGCCAAAACTCCAGCCAGTCACATGTGTTGTGGGGGTTCTTATTACTGAACCAATCATGACAGTTTTTTAAATGTTTGTTGCCTTGGTAGAGAGTTTATATGCTTGTAATCTTTTTGACATTTGCTAGCTAGCTAGCTATATGGCTATGTATTGAGGTGCTCGGGGGGGGGGGATTTAGATTCGTTGTGCATGGCACAAATATTTATTCAGCATAGGTAATAACCATGTTAATAGGCAATATTTTCTTGGAGACACTTACACCGAGTTTTAATGTCAATGGCTTTTAACTGAATTGTAGGATGCCACAGAAGTTTCTAGTTGGGGACAGAGGAATCCACGTATTATGCACTTTTTTGGAGGTGACACAAGAACATAAATCGAATAGCCCCCCCATCTCAGTAATTTATGCCAAAAATCTCTTATCCCATAAGAATCAGTCATAAATTTTACAGACGGCCTGAAGTAAAATTACATTACTCCGCCACCCCAGCTAAAGTGAATCCCGTGTAAATATGGATTAAGAGAGGAGTTGATTCTCATAGCTGTGTTGAACGCTGGAGAAAAAATATGAATGTGTGCAGACCTTAGACATCTCGGAAGCAGCAAAGCTTGTAGGGTGTGCTTGTTTACTATAAATAAAACTACACTTCTTTTTAGACATAATCATAATCCTTCTCATTGTTCCTGTGCATGATCATCATATATATTGGTTAACACTATCAAGCACATCTTTATGAATGTTATAAATATAAGGGGAAAATCTCTTTGCTGCCAATTTTTTAAGCATCAGTCCATTTGGATAAGAAGTATAGGCATACTCTTAAAAAAAAACAAAAAACAAAAAACATTATGAGTAGGGGCCAAGTTAATCAATATCAATACTCAATATCCTGGACACCCTTGGATTAGATTAAGAAAACACACTTAAATAATTTGCATGATGACTTAATTAAAAACTCTCTTTACTGAAAGCCCATAGAACCACACTGAAACTTTCTTATTTAAGACCCATTAATAGAAGAAACAATGGATTGGAAAAGATGATCTTGCTTGGAACAGTTGAAAGTAATCCAGGAAGATCAGAAGAACCATTACAAAGACATTAAAACACCATCCATATGGTCACCAGAGTATTGATGTGACAGCACTTAATAAATAATGCTTTTTTCATATTTTAATGTAGAAGCAGAAACAGTAGAAATAGACTCATGTACATCCAAAGAGATGTTGTGACCAAATGTCTCCGATTCAGCCAGTGGATTAATGTACTCTAAAGTACAGCAAGTTGGTCCTGGGACAGAGGGCAGGGAATGCTGGGAACAACCACTCCTTCCTCCACATTTGCTGGGCCTTCTGACTCCATGTCAGCTTGCTGAAACTATAACGATATATTGAGGACAAAGCAAACAGCAATCAATGCACACAAAACGTTTACGTAACTATTTATCTCTTTTTAAAACTGTAAATTGGTATAGAGCAATAAAATTATAAAACGTCAAGAGTTGGGATCATCATACACGCAAGACAAGTTACACAGCATTTGAATTCATGCAGAAAACTAGCCGGTCATTGTGTATAATTTGTAGCATCTTCAAAAGAAAATGCTAAAACATTATTATATGTAGCATATCTAGCTACAGTTGCTGGAATTTCGAGTTCAGGCAGAAAACCATCAAGACTTAATAACCAGCCTTAACAAGCCTTAATGACCAGCCTCATTAAGCTTTAATAACTACCCAGCTCTTGCTCCTGGTGACGCTCTACATCGATTTTCAAGGCACAGAAATCACTAGTTGTGACTAGTAACCAGCTAATCTAGCTACATTATTATAGCCAATTAGCTAGCAAGATGATGAAACTAGGTTATCAACAATTAAACAGCAATATGGTCACATTATTTCTTTAGCTAACTGGCTATATTAATGTAGCTAGCTAGATGTGATGGGTAAATCACAAGCAAGTCACTAATTTACCTGCTGTGTCCTCTCCTTCCTGACAAAGAATGCAAAGCACCAGGGAGACAATTGTTTGCTCGTGTATTTCCATCAGTCATCACTCATTGTATTAGTAAACCAATGTGCAATTGATTGACATGAAATATATTGATTGGCTTGAGTTTTGGCACAAACAGCATTTTGAGAGATTTGTGGAATTGAGCTAAACATAACTCGTGGGCATGTAAGTGTTTCAAATGTAGAATGGTTAGCAAGTTTTCAAGTTCTTAATGTAGCATGTGTTTTGCATGTGTGAGTTTTGAATGCAAATAGCATTATGGAGCATGTTTTGAATGAAAGCAGTGCTTTTATGAGCAATTAAAGTTTATTAGCGCACCGTTGTCCTCTCAAAGTGCAATATTCCTTTACAAAACATCATCTTCTCGCAAACATTTTGGCACAAAGGGGTGGCGCCTCTGCCCCACCTTGCCTGCCTTCGGAGTGGGAAGTGTGCAGCCGAAGCCCCATCTTCCTCAGCAGGCCAGCGCAACCTCCCTTTGTCTACAAAAACAGCAGCCACCCTAACCACTACAGAGCCACATATGCTTCCATTACCAGTCAAAAGCTGCACCGATTAAATTATTCCTACCTGGTAATAGCTAGGATCGCAGCCTGAGAACCACCCACCTCTACCCCTGCTTTACGAATGGCAGTGTAATTGGGAGGCAGATGAAAGGCCGTCCGTAACGTGCTTGAGGAGAACGAGAACACAGGCGCACTGGTGGACTATATCCAGCCTGTGCTGACTCATCAGAACACTGTGTGCTGCATGGCTACGCCTGTAGGCAGATCCCCTCCAACACCAGTCACTGCCATCTCTCTCACGCTCTCTGGTCTTCCTGTTCTTCTCCTGCCCACCTACAGGCTCTCACTACACTGCGGACCCAATTCAGCTTCAGTCTTTAGAGAACATAGTTAAAACACCTCTAATTAACAGGCAGCTAATGGCCAAATTACTAATGGGCTTTGAAGTAGAATCATTTAACCACAGTACATAGTACGTTTCCCCTATTATATATTTAACTGTCTGAGCAGATGAGCAGAGACACTGCTGGTGTTATTAATGTCATCAATGACAAATGATTTTCTTTAATGATTGGAAGATGCACGTGAAGACTTTAATAACATGCACATGGGCTCGGATGCTGTGACTCTACAGTTTTTTGACAATAGGGGAAAAAAAAGTCCCAGAAATGCAGACAATAATTCTTCTCTCGACTGATAACTGTTCAAATGTTCAAATGTCCTGATCTTCATTAAGACTTTTTAGGTTCATATATAAAGATAAGGGTTTGAACTCTTCAATCTGTTCTGCGATTGGCTAAGCACACTGAACTCCCCCAATCTCTTCCTGCGAACGCTTTGTCTCCGTTACTGAGGACGTCACTGTGCATCATGCAGAGAGCTACTATTTTCAGCTACCTGCACTGTGGCCCATTGCCAAGCAGCCACTTCCTGTGACGATGACCTCGCAAGTCCTTGCAAAAGACCGGAAGGCCATATCTTGCTGGGGCAGGGGCGGGGTTGGGAGTTGTTGGGGGCTCCGAGGAATGGGCTCTTACCAATTTGTCTTTGAGCCGCTCCCCCTGGATGAGGTAATCGGTGGCAGCGGGGCTGTCGGCGTCCGGGCGGCTGACTCTGTGGACTGACACGCAGCTGAGGCCTCCACCTCCCAGGGGCAACCACCCGCCGCTGGAGTCATCGCGAGTCATGACCACTGCTCGCACACGCGCATAACTGTCACTGTGGAGGCAAAGACATGCGGGAACACAGGGGCATCAGGGGCCGCAGCACCGACACAGAGGAACGGTGAGATGTGACACGAGCTTCGTGAGTGCTATGAAACACAAAGGACGAGTATGCAACAAGCCTTCAGAAAGAAGCTCTATCACAAGTGTGATCAAATCAGGCACAGACCACATGAAATGAACACAAATAAATTAGTCCCTCTTTAATGAATAGAGAAAAAGAACTCTATTTTAACCATTTTTTAAATACAACCTGTCCACACTCCACAATGCTAGATACATGTAAGAGGATTTTAAAGTTAGCTAATAATTAATAGTTTGAGCTATATATGGTGATGCATATAAAAAGACCTGACCAATCAAATCTGTTTCATATGGTGTACTGTGAGGCAAGAGAAGCCAGTGAACCTTTCGCCAAGGAGCAGTGTGTGACGTGGCCAGCCTCATGGGGCCCTTGACCTTTCACCTCCTGCAGGTTGTAAGAAGCCACTGTTACTCTGCTATCTACAGCTTCTTCTATCAGATAACATTACATCATAGTGAGTGCAGAAATGACAAAGGTCATTGTTTTACACACGTGGCTCGTCATGGATCCTGGTAACATATTAAAAGGACAACAGCACCATTTTAAAAATGGTCCTCTCAGGCCTGTGACTTGAGGCTTTTTAACAGGGACTTTCCTGAAGTGGATCACCTCTGTAAATGCAGGCAAGACCTTTATTCATTTCCAAAACAAAACACGAAATTTGTTTTTGGGGAAAAAAAAAATTTAATTCTCATGCAATTTGAGAATGAGTCCTAAACTCAATCCTGTCAGTTCCATTATGTAGTTTTGCACAATTTTCCAGTTTCCTGTTAATTAAGAAGATAAGAAAAATGATGAAACTAAGATGCACACTAATGAAATAACATAATTAAAAGTTAACCTTTTAAAGGATACCTTATGTCACTACAACCAGAAGGCAATTATATAACCAACTACCATCATAAAAAAGAGGTAAAAATAAGTGGTATGATTAAAAAAAGCACAATATGAGAAGTGGAAATTGGTAAATATGGGAGGCTTGGCTGACAGGTGCTGAAACACCTAGATGAGTTTAAAAATCTTTCTATCTATTTGAACTCTTTTCAAATCCCTGACATGCCACTTGTGCACACAATGAATCGAAATATATTCCATAAAAATATACACTACTATTGTCTTTTAAAGCACTTCAAAAAAGAAATCAAGCTCTAGAGAACAAAGAGCAGTAGAGAGACTTGTAATGGGAAGCACTGCACTTCCTTTAAAAAAGGAAGTGTTTAAAAAAAAAAGAAAGAAAAAAAAAAGAAAAAAAAAAAAAAGTGTGACCTCCCTACTACCCAACTATCACCACCACTCCACCTTCACTCCACTCCACTTCACTCTACACAAATGCACAAGCACACACTAATCACCCTCTCTCTCTCGCACGCACACACACACAGTCTCACAAACACACCCACACACACAGTCACACCCACAGTCTCGCACAGTCTCACATTCACACCGTCAGCAGTAAAGTCAGAATCAGACCCACACATTAATGAGCACAGAGGCAAAGGTTGGGTTCTCTGCCCCCTCACAGAGAGAGCAGAGTTGAGACGGAAGCAGATCAGCTAAGAGCCCAAATCAGTCTGCTGGATGACTGATTTCCTTTCCGGGGAAAAAAAAAACCCTGGAGGACAAAAGCATGAGCTGGAGTTTGGGCTTCAGAGAAGTCTTACTGAGCTCATGACGGGCTTGCTCCAGACTGAGTTAATAGGGTCACATACTCAAATCATCTGAGTGATGAAGAAAGAAGACTCTCTGATTTTTCAGGCACAATGCACACTGTCCTTTAGGAACCATAAAACAGGCTGAATTCTAAATAAACAGCACAAAAAAAGGAAGATGGAAATGGAAATAAAAATTAGTAAACCGGCTGAACTGGAATTATGGGAAATGCAGTGAAAATACAGGCATTATGAGGAATCAAAAAAAAGGTCAGAATTTGAAGTTTCATTAATTGCAACTTTTGGTGTGTGTGTGTGTGTGTGTGTGTGTGTGTGTGTGTGTGTGTGTGTGTGTGTGTGTGTGTGTGTGTGTGTGTGTGTGTGTGTGTGTGAGTGAGTGAGTGAGTGAGTGAGAGTGAGAGAGAAATCCACTGTGATCAACAGGAATGCACAGCTTTGGCAAGGCTCAAGTTCATCTTAGAAACCCTGAACACACCAGCAATTTCAACCCGCAGCCGTTTGTGGATGCTCCAACCATTGCCTGACTGAAGAACTTGTTCCGGTAATACCGATATCCATAATTTCCACTAATAATACAGGAAATGAAATGACAAACACAACACGGTGATCTTAGGGTTACTGCAGTCAGAGAGTGGTTGGTCTGGGACTTCACAACCATGTGCTAAATCAAGCAGCCTAGGAGGCGCTATGTGAAGAAGTGTGTGAGAGACACCCTCCCTCCAAGGCCCCAAACAGGAGGCTGGGGGATCCAGGGGCAGCCATTTCCTGCACTGACAAATGGGGAGGTGGAGAGTGGTAGGATGTGGCCTGAGACCTGGGTTCCTGCCAAGCCAACACCAAACCCCCTCCCCAACCACCACCACCACCGGCCCCGCCTCCCTCCAACTCCCCCTAAATTCACACAATGGCCGGTTCTCTGCTGAAATTTCACGTTATTGGATAGCAGGGCCGGATTTTTGTGCTCTCACAATGTCCAGGCAGTGGAGCATGCTGCAGGGGAGACACGCTCTGCAAGCAAAAGCTGGAAAAGCTCCTCTGTTCATTAGCATCAGAAAGGGAAAAATGTCACCCCTCTTTCCTGTGCTGAACCAAAGGAGGCCTGTTAGGTTCCGCTGGCCTGCTTCCTTCGCTGGGGGAAAAAAAAAGAAAAAAAGAAGAAGAGTGGAGAAGAACTGGCTGAATAATTTGCCCTCAGAGTAAATAAATGATATTTCAAACTCAGACAATCGTGATTTGGAAGACCAAAAGAAACCATATCCTATCTTGGTGACAACATCTTACTGACCTGTTAAATAATGATATAAACATTCTGAAGAACAAATCTGTATGCTGAGATGCAAATTAGAGACTTGGCAATAAATGGAGTATTATTGCAAGTACTTCCGCAAATGTAAACTTTTACATGTCAAAACTACACAGTTGGTAACTTAGAAGACATCACTGAAAGCTTTCCTCACTCCTATTCAGAGTGAGGAAGAGGAAGGTTCTCAGTAGAGGGGTCAAGCTCCACAAGGCCTGTGGAAATGCAGACTTTGTTAAGTGCTCTTCAAAAGACACCTCTCAGTGAAGCCAATATGTGGATGTTTGTGGATCATTTAACTAACTATACTGCTTACTTACCATAGATTACCATGTCAAGACACTGAGGTCCATCTAGTCCTGCCAATGGTTCCCCTTTCCTACTATAGTAGAAATAGTGCAAACAAATACTATAACACAATGGTTAAAGGACTAGCTACTATACCAAGCCAAGAATTAATTTATTACAGCAAGAGATTTGAGAGAGACCTGAGGGAACAGCCTCCAAGATGCAACACTAAATAAGAGGAGAGTTAGGTAGTACCTGACTAGTTACATTTACTTGTATATGTGGTTAATTATATACATAAATCTGTATTTTGCTCAGTTTTGGTTATTAATTCCTTGTTGTATGTAATTTATTTTAGACCAAAAGTACCTCAAAAGAGTAGAACAGCCCTGAAAAGAGTAATACTCAAATTGTTTTATTGACTACTAGTATATCTATTTGGATCAATATTGGATTTAATCAAAGATAAGCTTTTAAAAAAGTATTGTTAATCCAATGTATGGCCTGTAAATGTATTTATGTGTAATTTGAGAACTGTTCTCAGAGCATTGTAAGACTGGAAAATTTATGAATGAAACAAATGTGGTTAAACATGTACACACATTAAGCAGGTACTTTAACCAAAAAGCAATATCACACCAACAATAATTCTGAAGGAAGGGCCTTGCTTATGACTGCTTTGATTACCATTATAGGACATCATTATATAACATATGGCCCCACTACCACCCTGTTGAAGTCACTGAAGTCTGGACCTCAGTATTTTTTCAGAGGTGTATATAATAAAAGATGTGAAATAATTGCCTAAAAATAACTCCCTTTGCTGCTGCAAAGACAACACCAAGATAACAAACTTTCTCATCTGATCACCGGCATCATTTCTGTACTGTGAGGAGTAAAAGATCTTGTCATTACTACAAAATGTTTACTCAACACTGCAGTTCTGATTGTTTCAACAAACTGTACAGGCAACTCAATCCACCAAAGAGTGATACAGGTAACTAGAATTTTATTAGTGGACTGCTTAGTTCAGTGCCATTCACCCTAGATGTCGGCTGTGCCCAAAGTGCTAGCCAGCTATCATGATGTTTCTTGTTAATGAATTAACTAGCTAGCTTCCAGTGGGTGGATGGATTAACAGTCTGATAGTTATCCGATGTCAAAATGAACTTTTCTCTTGAAAGTATTTTCTTTCATTTCTATTTGTGCAAAGCGTTGACATGCATGCTAAAATGAGAGACCCCTATTTTTTTTTTTTTTCGTTGCAAGATTATCCTAGCAGAGGCAAATAACATTTGCACGAGTTGGCACATAAGGATTGCGTGGCATTTGATAGAAAGGTAACATCAATGCTAAATAATCATTGAAACATTCCTTATTTATGGCCATGTTTGGAATGTAAGATTGCATATTGTCAATCAACACTCATACAGAATAATTCATGTAATTTCATAAACTACATATACATGGTTGAAGGCCAACAAACACTGACCTCTCTTGACTGGATGATTAGATATCAGTGGTCTCTATGCTCCTGAACCCCCATAGAAAGCTCAGTTTTTGGGCTTCTGTGTGTCTAAAAGCCTGTGTATGGCCAGGCCACCACTGCCACAAAACCAATGAAAAGCTAAAACAATCTTTTCTTACTGGCCATTTTCAGGTATGCACACATTGCAAGAAAATCACCAAGAATCATCTTTATGTATTATAAATTATGCTAACTTGCCCTGCATATCTGTGATTCTTTAATTTATCCTTTTTGCAATTATTGACACCATGCTTCTAAACATATGTGAACCCATGTGCATATATGTCCTATTGGCTATGGAGTCTACACATGGTTTAGCTGGACACAAATGGTCGGTATATTTACTAATGCCTGTTCTCAATTACTACTGACAAGCCATATATAAACGGTATACGCAAACACATAAAAAACTAATTCTGACAAGTTTTTTTTTTTAAATGACAGAGGAATTATATTACCTAATGAGTTTAACAAACCAGAGCTTCAATTTAAATAGTATCTATAGTGTTCTAAGAAGAAAGCAAGGCTATATTATTTAGCCTGAAGCCTGGACACATGGGAAAAGAGGAAACGCCACGAGCTCACCTTGAATTGCTAAAGTTTGGAACTGAGTAAATCAGCCCTATGATGTAATATAAGTGCATTAAGAGATTGAAAAAATGCGTACAAGTGAGTTCCATGATTTACACCAACACGTCCCATTTGATGCTGTAATAAATCCCAAACAGGACTACCAAAAGGAGTGAAGAACCCAGCCCAGTGCTCAGGGTATGGCGCCATCCACTTTTTGTCTCACAGCAAAATGAACCCATCCTTTTGGAAAGCAACCTCAGTGTCAGCCTTCTGGTGCTCAGCGCCGCGGCAACATGAGAAATCAAGTCCTCCCGTCTGTGCACCAAAAGCAGAGAACTATTCTCAAGCATCAATCAAGCCACATATTGAGATGATCTTAATTTAAACCGCAAGCATTTGGAAAATTAAAACCTTGCACTACGCTTGCAGAAAAAGCAGAACCGCAAATCTGGAGTGCGGCAGTGCGCCCGGGAGCTTTGATGTTGGAGGGCTCTCTTGGGATGCTGCTCTACCCGTCAGGGCAAATCGGCAAAATGAGCCACCATAATAGGAGGAGAACTACCATCACAGGAGAACCATCTGACAGGGGAACCACCTGGACAGGGGAATCACAGGGGCAGGCCCACCTGCCACGAGGCAAAGGGTTAAAGAATACAAATGTGCCTCCCCTTTTGTCTCTTCTCCAGGGTTGTTTCATCAGTATGACTCAGTGAACTCTGCTCTTTATTTTCTTACTTATGTCAGTAATTCAACAGCTCCTTCACGGTCACTTCCTGCCTGAACCAGGCCTGTAGAATGCATAAGGCAGTCAGGCCCAACTGCAGCTGCTGAGACTTAGTACAGTGCCTCCATGCTCTAGCAAGCACACCTCTGTTCGCCATGTTTCTGCAAGGTACTGTGAATTCAGGCTCGAACAAGGTTGAAATTGGAGCGATTCAGCATGTCAAATCACAGGACCTCTCGAAACCTGGCAAGCTCACTGATGAGAAGTCATTCTTCCAGGGAACCTGACTCACTACTAAATCTGTTCTGGGGGCTGCTCTCATTTTAATATGCAGGCTTGACTGGTGGTAGGTCTCCATCAGAGAGATTTACATTACAGTTTCAGTATGTCCATGTTATCATGCTATTCATTCATTGAACAATTCATTATAAGCACAAATGCATTTGTATGCTGAACTTGTTTCAGCCACTGTAAGCATCATATATGCAGTTTATTCTGGAAGAAATAAATGTAAAATAAGAGCAGTTGATCCTTAATTATAGTATGTCATTTTTTTCTTATCATGTAAAGTTTTAAATAACAGCTGCTACTGGTTCTTGGGTCTCCACTGTGTATGCAAGACAATATTCTCTTGGAAACCATGTACATATACAAAAATCTCCTTTTTGCAGACACCTAACCACATCCACTCACTACACACACACAGGGAGGCACGGACATTTTATCCTTCTTGCTTTCAAAGAGTGTAGAGACTGAATCAAAAGCACAAGGTTTTGGATTTACATCTGTAACCTGTTACGCCTGTGGCCTCATAGGAAGGAGCAGCCTTAGCACAGCTGCGGCCCCCAGCCAGCGAGGCAAGGCCTTAATCAAGCCCAAGCCTATGCGCGTATATGCCTTTAAAGGAAGTTCAGCATGTTTGATGTCACTCTATAAGATAACACAGTACTTCTCAAATGTGATGTCATCAAATGCCAACCTCCAAAACAAAGAAACAATGCACAAGTAGTGGTAGTTTATTGGTTTAATAACACAAAAGGTGAGGTAGCTGGGGGAAAGGTTTAAGGCTAAGTATGATTAAGCTAACATAGTAGCATTTAAGAAATTATATTCTAGGCATGTGACAGGCGTTCTTTCTTTGCTCTGTTCCTGAAATAATAAAAGGAAACGAGAGCGACGTGAGGGAACTGGTTCACGTCTTTAGGTTTGACCATAAGAACAAACAACAAGCCTGCAGAACTTCCTTTTGACCAGGAAGCCCTCCCTTCCTCAAACCTCACCGATTCAAATAAAATGCTTCAAGCCTGAAACACAACACTAATCAGAATACAATATTGTAACAACAGGATAACATTCACCTCATTAGTCTCTCCATGTATTGTACTATAAATCCGGAATTTCAAAAAGATGCATATCCTTTCTGAAGGTGTGTGCCCTCTGCTCCCATAACGTCTTTGGGCCACCAGTCCTGACACAATGGCCAGTGTTGCACCATGCTTTGAGGAGAGCGCTTACCATTAAACGTTTACCCCACCTGATCACCCTGTTAAATCAGTCCATCACTTTATAAAGAGAATGTGATCTGCAATCTGCAGCCCCCTCTGGGCCTCTCTGTGGAGTCCAGGAGGCACAGTTTGCTTTACTAGTGCACCACTTGGAAGCCTTACATAAATCCTAACTCTAATGTGACTGGTGAATGGAAAAAACATAATAATCTAATTATCTTATAATCAGCCCTGAGCAAAAGTGCATCCAGCCTCTCGGTGAGAAACATTTCTGTTCATTCAGTCAGCAGAGTTGTCAAAACCACTGTCACAGGAAGTACAGATGTTGCCAAATTAAACTATGGTGTGAAACAAACACTCTGTGTGTATAAAAAGTGTCCTGAGGAAGGATGCTTGTCCAGGACACACCCTACTGTCTGACATTTGTAGATTATGGGTGAAGTACCAAGGATATCAATAAAGCACAAAGTCAACAAAGCCTGATGTCTGAAGTGTCTACATTAAGGGCAAAGTGGCAACTACTTCGGTATCTAGAACTGGTTTTATTGTACACTTTCATATATTAGAGTCCCCTCCTAAACCCAAGCTATCCTAAAATCTATGAGCAATACAAACTTTCAAAATAAAGGGGAAAAGGGCTAATTTATTTCTAAAGTGCTGGGAAACACTCTTGCTGTGCTGTGCTCTTCACAGGCCAGCCTCAGTTTGCAACAGCATTTACATTTTATTAGATGAATAACCAAGACATTTAAAAACTCTAGATCTGAGTCATAAATATCTTCATATCTTAATATCTTCACTGCAAAGTCTGCAAAAATATCAGTTTCAATTAAGATGTTCATTAAGGGCTCAATTTTGAGGCTCTCATTAGTGCTTGTTAAATGTGGGACTTAAGTTTGAGTTACAAATCTAACTCAGTCTTGCTGTTGTGCAATACATTTTCCCTATCCTACATCACTAGTACTTAACCCAATTCCCCCCAATTGATAGTTAAAGCTTGCATTAATACAGAACATGATAATCTATGAGCATTTTTAAGAGAACTGCAAAGTTTCTGATACTCAGTGGCAGCATGAATAGACAGTTGGTAGCATTACCATAAGCTGACAGCATACAAGGCATGTCATCAATCCTTAACATAACTTATAGATTTAGACTGGTAACTTGATCTACAAATGTATTATTCATCTTGTACACCAAGGCAAAACTTTGGCTTTAAAATATGTAACAATCCTTTGGACAGTGATGTAAGACAACAGCAACAACAAGCATGTATTATGTTGGAACCTGTAGCGTATCTGAGTATTTTTGCTGTTTCAGCCACAACACTTTAATTTCTTGCAAATACTGTTACACCAACGCACTGAATCAATAATTCGCAATTTGCGGCTTTTTGCTTGGCCCAATAGATGATACATATTAATAACGCACAGTGAATGAGACCATGTGCACATCATCCATGCATTACTAGTTATTTTGTGGCCTTTGACCCAACACTCAGATTAACCTACATTTTAGCCTGTGGGGTCATCAAGGGTCATAGTTCTCCATGCACATAATACAGACAGCAAAACTGGACCCCTCTGAACCATCTCTGCCAGTACTAAATATCAAAACATTTCAGTAGTTCTTATATGGCTACTGCACCACAGAAAATATCAGACACTTTCATAGTAATAAAGGATATTGGTAAATCCATAGAGCAGCAGGAATTTCTACCAGTAAGCCAGTTTTACTCATATGGCACACAGCCTTCATTTCTGAATAACCAGGGATAAGACTTTACTAAACTTCGATAATTAGTTTACTAAATCTCAATGGTGTATTGTTCAATCAAAGTTCTAAACTGCAAACCTCTTTGCTAAATCCCATGCTTTTCTACTGTAAACCAAGTTAAACTACTTACTCTATTGCCATTTTAGAGTCATTACCAATTCCACCTGTGACTGACTGATTCATCACATAATTAACTGTGCTATGCCTAAAATAATTCCAAAACAATGTTTGCAAATATGCTATATCTAAGATTACAATCTAAGATTAATCTTTTTGAGCATGAAGTTGTGATCCTGTGATCTCAACTTCTTGCAAAGAAGAAAAATATATAAATGTGTATTTATATATGGAAAAAAAATTAAAGCACACCCTCACTTAGTATATGGCTCCTAAATGTAACAGTTACCAGTGGTTACCAAACATAGCAACGCACACACACATACACACGCTCGAACAAACACACGTGCATGCACAAGCACGCACGCTTACACAATTTGCTGTATTAAAATAATGCACAGAAAATGTACACTTTTATGATATGATAAAGAGAATAATTTGGTTCATTTGGCTTTTGCAGATCTTGTATATGTACGTTTAGGGAGGTAGCGAAATGAACACTGCGTCACAGATGAGACAGAATGTCCTCACAAATGCAAAACACACTGAGGTATTCTCACTGAGGTATGCATTGTCATGACACAGTACACTGTAGTTGCCTTGCGATATCACTCATCTTTCACTCAAAGAACAGTCATAAAAGGTGAGTTTTATTTATATCAAAGAAGAGGAAATATTTTAAATGATGACATCTTGCTTTTCCTCTTTTTATTCCCATCTCAACAGGCATTGTGCAGAAGCCATGGTACCAGAGAGTCTTAACCATGCAAGAAAAACAAAAGACATCAACATATCATTCCAGTGTGAGAGCAACATCCAAAAATCTATAAACCCCATCACAGTCTGACCTATACTTCATCAGACGAAAAAAAAACAAAAAATAAAAAAAAAACGACAACAGCAAAAGCAACTTACATAATATTTGTGGAAACGCATGACTAGTTTAAGGACAAAGACTTCCTACAATCTATCAATGGATCTGATACATGAGAAAAATCGCGAGAGAAAATTGGCGTTTCAATGATATATAAGGCAAAGAAAAATCTGTAGTGAGCATGTCGTAATTTAGCGCAGCCACCAAACCCTGAGCTAAAATGATAAAGGTTATATAGATTTATAAGATGTGCCAAACGTATTTGTCATGTGACAAGTATGCTAGCTATAATCTTGGTTTGAACCTCTGTTCTGTTTGGAGACACAGTGTACAGTACAGCTGAGTGTGAATGAGCACCCAGGTACTTTATGAATGGAGGCGGTCACGTGGTCGCAGCACCTCCCGAGCAGATTCTCTCAGTGACTGTCAACAAGCGCTCGCAAGCGATCAGCCCATTAAAAAAACATGGATATGCAGTGAAAAATAATGCCAACACAAAAATAACGCCACTTTTTCTTATATTAAATGGCAAATACGCTCTCCTATACTTCAGATTAAGACCAATTCAGGGGCCAGAAGCTGTCATTTTGGCATTTTTATGAATGAGGATTGTGATATGCAAATGAGAGTGATTGAGAAAAATATGGCGTCCATAGCTTCTTTGAGCCTGACATTGCGGTAATGAACACGCAAACAAAAATAAATACCCTGGATTACACGAAAACCTGAATAACAACATATTTGTTGAAATAAATCTCTTTGTGCAGACAACAGCAAATATGGTACACCGTGAGCTACAATGTTATATTTAGCTAGGGCAGAAAGGCATTTACAGAAGGGTTCTAATCGCTGTATTTGTACTTATGGTGTCATTTTTTTGCAACTTTTCTACGGTTCAACGCGATAATGCTCGCTAAGTATTTATCAAAATCCATTATATTGTCACTGGTAACAGCTACATGGTTAATATTATAAATTTGATATTTCTAATACTTGATGGGTTTCTTCGGTACTAACTTCTCGGATTTATGCGTGAACGTCGTGTAACTGCACTGCAAAGAAACCAGGTGAATATGATCCATACACAGCCCATCTGGACTCGTGGATTTTTCAGATGCTTACGTGAGAGCTGAAACAGGCCTTCAAACTAAAGTACGTAGGTTTTTTTTAATTCCAAATGATTATCATACACAGACATACAAAACGTTCTTTGCTGAATTACTAGACTAGCGTCACTGAGGTTATAGCGTTAACTAACCTATAATGATGGTCGTGAAGTATTACATCGCCTTGTCTAATTCATCAAACTGGCTCAGTAAATGTCCTGATCCCGTCATCTTCCCGCAGTAGCTTGTAACGAATACACAGCTAGCAAATCTAATCCCCAAATCATGTAGACGGTCATCCCGTACAATCAGAAGATCGAGCAGGCATCATTGGGTCCAATAGCTCAGGAATTGTGCAGATACTCACTCGTTGTTTGGATTTGCTGAATCTTCGCTCATTTTTTCTCACGGGGATCCAAATCCTGGAAGTAGCATCGACGACGCAGTCAAGGCGGGGAAATACACCGCAAAATTCACCATTTTTGTTCGCATCAGAAGGCAGTTATTCATAAAACAACTGTCTAACGTTACAGCGGTGCATGCTTCGAGGCTCCCACAAGCGAATTCAGAATAAGAACAGTAACCGCAACCACTGATTTGTATCTTCCCAATGAGTGAAATCCATCTGTAACCAAGTGTCCATCCTCATTATCCCCTTCTGTGAAGATCGACAAATTCCAAGTATGTCTTAATCGTGAAAGTGTACAAAAATATACAATTCCGAACAATTTTGTAACCGGTTAGCTAGCGATCGAGCTACTGCCTCGCAAACTTAGTTTTAGCCAACACTTGAAAATAGAAAACACCGTGGCTTCCGCTATATATACATATATATATATATATATATATATATATATATATACACACACACATATATATATATATATATATATATATATATATATATGTATATACACACGTATCACATATATATATACATATATATATATGATATCATTGACAGACTCATGAAGATCGAACACAAATTCAGTATCTTTTTTTAACTTAAAATTCACAAAAAGGAAAGAAAAAACATGCAAAAGATTAGATTAATAGAATCTCCTCGGGAAGTTCAGAGGATCTGTTCTACACGAACTCCATTTTCAACTCAGGCAATGCACATCGGAAAACTGGGCGGAAGCATTGACCTCATTGCTCCGCTGAAATCCTTCCGCGATAAAGCGCAAATAAAGCATAGTTAACGAACAGTAAAATATTTAAAATGACTGACATTACTTGTCCTTTTACCTATATAAAGTAGGTTCCTTAGTGTCCTCATGATCATATTTGCTAGTTTCAGGAACGATAAGATTTTCCTAATAGTTACTTTCAAATAGTCCCATCAGTTCCAAAAAGAAGTTTCCCCATGCAGGCAGAATGGGGAAAGCGCGAGAAGAAGGCGACATGGTGATGCACGCGACAACTCTGGGGCACACTAAGTGTCTTCCATCCAGCAGACAGTCATGTTAACCAGACAGGCTACTTTTAATTTTTATGTTTCTAGACAACCCATGGTGACCATTACGTAAACATTTTTATAAACGAGAGAGAGAGAGAGAGAGAGAGAGAGAGAGAGAGCATTTAAAAGGAATAGATTTCCTTTCGTTTTTTTAGTCTTGGCTTCTGATAATTTGTGTGGTCTCAGAACTGCGGAGCGGAAGTGGTCCGACAAAGCCAAATGAATAGCAACTTTAAAAAAAGCAGTGCCTTTGAAATCAACAACCCTGCTCTGATGTTTATCTAGTGGGATCCATATGTAAAGTTGCATAGAATGACAGCAAATCAATACATCTGAATCTGCTTACTGTGCGCTGAAGGCAACGAATACAATTACTTTAATTTGAGCAATTCTTAATCTATGCAAATCTGTGATGTAGTGTATAGTCAACTTTATTTTACTTAGATAATCTCATTGAAATAAAGCGTTCCCTATTAAATGGAAAGAATAGATAGGTTTTATTAGGCTCTTGGCTATACTGGACAAACTTTGACAAATTTGCATAAGACAGTGATGATATGACTATTTTCCAAAGGGCTATGAGGCCAAAGCAAATTTAGTGGCAAATTATGTAAGGGTTTTTGGATCTCTTCTGTGTGGAACCTATGAAATCAAACCAAATGACTCTGCTTGGTTGTCATAGTGACGGTATGTTATATGAGATGTTTCTTTGTGTTTCTCTGGCTTAGGGTACAGTTAAAGCCACAAACCTTAGTTTATGATAGGCAGAACCAACTGATTCTTAAAGACATACTGCCGTTTGGAACATTATGTTGTGTTGCTGTCTGCATCACCATTTAAGTAGTTTAAGGGCCAGTTTCTGACACCCAGACTTGACCTATATGTAGATAAAAACAGAACAAAACAAAACAATGGTTTATGTTTGTCACATCATGACAGTCCAAAGCTAGGTTTAATTCATGTCTGGGAAACCAGCCTTCAAAGTATAAATATAATGTAAAGTTCAGATATTAATCTACTCTTTATGTGCTTCTCAAAACATACTTGTATTGGGGCATAAATGCTCTTCTATTCAGATAAATTAAAAGAGATTTTCTTCCACAGTTTAATTTTCCATTATGAGATATAAATCTCAAATATAGTGGCTCTAGTAGATATCTCCCCCTTATTAGAAATACAATGACCATCTTTGACATTTTCAGACAACATGCTTCTATCCTTCTGAGTATGCAGAGTTCTGGAAGTCAGTCTGCTTTCTCATGCCACAAATATGGATGTTCATGCATTTCCTGTGTTGATCACACAGCAAAACATACCAAACACAGGGCCACAGGATGTTTACCTCAGATATGTCTACCAACAAACTTCCAACAGAGGTTTTTTTTGTTGTGGTTATTTAAAAATCATAATTTTAAAACAATACTAGAGTAATCTGAAGTAACCCTGAAGATTTTAAAGTATATTGTATTGTCTATTTCTAAAATAAGTAAATAGATTTATGCATTGCTATATTACCGAGACAGTTTTATTGTTTATTTAACTTGGACTTCTTTGATTTAAGGTGGTAAATTGTTTAAGGTGGTAAATGTGTTAAGGTGGTGCTGCTTTATAAAAGTGGTCTAGCTGTGATGCCAGTCAGAGGTTGCATTGTATTGTGCACTCTCCATTATGCACTCTCATCAGTCTGTTTAACCTTGTCAGTCTGTTTAAACCAAGCACAATGAAGTGTTAAATGCTCTGGAAGATTTCTTCTTTCAAATGACTTAGACAATTCATTTTAAGAAGGTTTGCTCTACTATGAATGTCATATCTGTAGACATTTCTGAGAATATGGGACTTATAGCTTTGACAGTGTCTGCCCTCCGTGTGGAAGACATGTACCAAGTTCTTGTTTTGCTGCACATTTATTTTCCACCTCCACCCAGTTCAAATCTTTACATACACAGCTCTCTGTATGGCATTTCGTCCCTTTGGAGGTAAGAGGTCTCACGTAACGACAGGAAAAAAGCCAGTCAGCTTTGCTTGTCCAGTGCGGAGAAGAGTGAGCCCACAGGCTAGCCTCGCTCGTCAGAAGTGTCGAGTTTACAGCTCCGTCACCTGATCACAGTGTTGTGAACTATTACTGCGGGCCTGGTCCATGAAGAACTCTGCCTGTCAGGTATGCTAATTGTAGGTTGGATACAAAAAGGTGTTGAAGCCTAGATGAAGAGGGTGTAGCCTTTGGTATGCTTCCTTGTGCACAGTGCTATCTACCTGCAAAG